>NC_089754.1:54832270-54887270 GCF_040412425.1 Macrobrachium rosenbergii
TTTAACTTAAACGTGCAGATTGCCGTGAAAAGTAACTCTCAGAAAAATCACAACCTTTAAGAACCGAACCGAAACGATCACTCCTCTCAGAACGCCGTAAATTACCCTCCTCGTATGTTCTCGTGAACCTGTGGCGGCGTGCGACAAGGTGAGGCACTAGGAACCTTGTTGTTTCGGGGGAGAGCACTATCGGCGGAGTCGCGGCCGATGCTACCTCAAGGCAACCGCAGATTGAAGGACCACCATCATGGACCGCAGATCACGGTCGCCCTTGAAGAAGCCGGAGATGAAACGCCGGAACCTCAGCCTGACGAGGCGTCGCAGGTTGTCCCTCGATGAGGGAAGGCAGGTCGTCCATGCTAGAAGTAAGTACTGAGTCGCGTTTGTCTATAGTTCTCTCGGGTTGGGTGGGAGAGGGAAGTTGCTTTGGCAACATTGTCATTGAGTTATTGTTAAGAAAGGTTTTTGGTTGCCTTTCCAACAGTGTCTGTCTGTCTATACAACATGGAACTTGAAGGAGTGTTGAATATATTTACTTAAAGACGAATTCATTTGGAATGCATTTGGAAAGGTCCCCCCCCCCAACGAATTCTTATGGAAAGGCCGTTATAGGAGTTATTGTCATTGAGTTATTGTTATTATTAGAAAATGGAGAAAGGTTTTTGGTTGCCTTTCCAACAGTGTCTGTCTGTCTATACAACATGAAACTTGAAGGAGTGTTGAATATATTACTTAAAAGCGAATTCATTTGGAAAGGTCCCCCTAAAAACGAATACATTTGGAAGGGTTCCCAAAAGCGAATACATTTGGAAAGGTCCCCCAAAAGCGAATTCATTTGGAAAGGTCCCCCAAAAACGAATTCATTTGGAAAGGTCCCCCCAAAAGCGAATTCATTTGGAAAGGTCCCACCAACGAAATCGAATGGAAAGGCCGTTACAGGAGTTATTTCTAATCAAGGCTTGGTTTTTCTTATGAGTGTTTTTCTTAGCATACGGGTAGGTGTTTGTTATAGAGTTGTTTAAAAGTATGGTACGTAAAGAGGTTACAGATAGGTTTGTGACAGTCGAATATTCTGTGGAAAAATTCCAATTTTATTTTTTAATATCGAGAAGGAACTTGAGTATCTCTTTTTTTTATGTTAAATTGGTCTTCTGCCAGCTTGGCTTTTCATCCTGAAAGCTCATAATCTTTGCTTGTAAGTCATTGTTTGTGACAGTGCAGCGGTTTAGAGAATAATCGGTCGAACTGACAGAAGTACCAAGTTTTCTTCAACACAACTGGCACAATTATTCCATCAAAGTACCATAAAGATTCTCAACATGAAGGTGGTGTAGAAAATGGCCTTAAATTTTGGTTGAGGGATCTTAGGTAATCCAAAGCTGCGTAGAACATCCTAAAGTAATAGTTGAACTTAAATTACTGAAATTTAAATGATCTATAGAACTGCTTGAAATGCGTCGAAACCTTGCAAACCTCAAAAAATACCGCAGGCCTTCCTTCCCTTAAGCTAAAATGGATAAAATGCATATACAAAAACTCAAGAGCTCTCTCTTCATCCACTCCTTTTTATGGTATGATAGATACTGTGCTGTATCATAACATGAACAGACCAACTTCTTGATGCAGCTTATTAACAGCTGCTGTAGCACTTCCACTAGCTTCTAGAGCACTGCGTAGCTTTGGTTCAAGTTGACTAGGTTCTTTCTGGCATGCCCTACTCTCGTTATTCCATTTGCTGTTATTGCTCAGTAAAGTGTATGAATTATACGCACTGGAAAACGTGAAAAAAACATATAACTTGATCATGGGTTCAGTAAAAGCTTGTTGTTTTTAAATTAAACTTCTGCAATGGGATGTTTCTAGTTTATTGAACCCCACTTTACCCCCTTATCCCCAAAACGAACCAAATGTGTCTACTAAAATTTATTAGTGAAGGAAGTATGATTTGCAAGACTGTTAGTGCATTGGACCGATTCCGTTATGAGTTGTGTTTCATGTCATAACGATCTAAGATACAAAAAATGATCAAAAAGGTCACTTTGTATTTTATTCCAACTAAAAATACAAAAATAACAGTAAGATCATGATTTTATTGAGAATCGAAATTTTCTGACAAGGCTAGAAAATGTTCAGCGTTGAAAGTATAAATTTCAAACGACAATCAAAACCATATTCTGCAGTCGACTCCCCATTGTCCCTCTAATACTTAAGATATTGATGGTACTTCAGACGAAAAGAACTTAAACGATTTGTACTATGTTTGTGCCAAATTTGGTGCAGGGCTTCTATCACAGCCTGAACTGTAACCCTTCCATCTGTTCCTTAGCCGTTGCGCCACAGATATTAGCATATACATGTGATAAGAATGAAAGTAAGCCAACAAAGCCATTGCCAAATAATGGCCGTTTTGTCCTTTTCACAGTTCCTGAAACATGGTCATATTGTAGAAGGATTTTCTGCGGTAGATATTGATAAACAGGTCGCGTCCTATGAGCTCGCATTCATGTAAATTTATATGTTGTCTCTCTGTCTCACCCTTGAGTAGCCAAATGTCAGGGATGTATTTATTTGACATCGCTTTTATTTACCTGGGCAGGATATTATCATCATTTCCAGACACCCACAAATCCTCTAAATAATACTACAACCATTTCACTACTTGTAAAGGAAGCGGTTCGTACTTTATCAGTATTAGACCGTATGTTGACAGACGCTTCCTTATTTGTTTTCTCGAGGGACACTCGCACTTGGCCATTCTCTTTGTTCTGTCCGTTGTTGTACAGGCAGTGCACTAGCTGGCTGGCTGTACCCCCAGTGTTCAATCGTGGGTTCTCCGTCGTGTGTTGTGCCATCGAGAGGGAGGGACGTCTCTTTGTTTCCCGAGCATGATTGCCACAGGTAGAGTACGTGAGAGTTTGGTTCTCTGCTTTTGAAGAGGAGTTGCAGAGCCGAGGAATCGAGTTGATTATTCGGGAGGAGTTGTCGAGTGGTTTTTTGACCTTCGTGGCAGGGATCTCACACTTAAAAAGGTGTCATTCCCCATCCACTTTACCTCCCCCTTTTTTTTTTTAGTTCCAGCAGAAATTTTTCTAGGTGTTCCAAAGGAAACGTCATGGGAATATGTGAATAGAAGGGTTCCCCCCCTCTTCCATCCACCCTACACCACCTTTTTTTTTTTTTTTTTAAGTTCCAGGCGAAATTTTTTTCAGGTGCACAACAGAAAATGTGATACGAGGGAATTTTCACCTGTCAACTTGATATTCAAGGATTTTATATATTAACTGAAAACTTGTCTTAAGTACTTGCTTCCATGCCGTTAGGACACCAGGTCACCTCCGTTTTTGCCGAAAGTTCCCTTGCATCCGTTTTGAAATGAGAAAGGTTGCTTGCTTGCGACGGCGCCTGTAATAATTCGACAGCTCTGGTTTTTCGCCGTCTGCTGTGTTCCATGAGTCTCTGAATGCCGTCCAAGAGTCCCTAAATTCTAAATGCCGTGTTTCCTGTTCGTTTCTGAGCAAGTTTCTGAAGAGTAATGATTTCTCTTGACGTGGCATTAGTATCCTTGCAAGAGGTGAAACTGTACTCTTGACTTACTGTATATCTCAGTATATTTTTACCAAGGATTGTGGACAGACTTGTTCTCCAAGGATGCTGGGAAGTAACTGTCATGATGATCCCGTTTTACGTAATCCTCGAGAGGATATTCGATGGATTGAAGCACGCAGGCGCATTGTTTTTTATTATTTTTTTTTTACAAGTAAGCCGCTTCCCCTAAAAGGTGGTGCCTCAAGAAAGTTGCCATTTTAGCTTCTTAATCGTGCTGAATCAAGGATGAATCACCTTGAAAAGGTTAGGCAGACCAGAAATTTATGCAACCATTTAGAATGTGCCGAAGTGAAATTTTTTTTTTATGTGGGCTCCGCATTGCTTCTGCACAGGTTCCTTTTTTTGTCAAATGTCTTTCTAGCATTGTTCTTCATCCTCCGTTTTGCATATCAAATTCTTGAGCCTGAAAAGATGTCTTCCCTCAAAACGAAGGCGAAGTATCTTGCTCCATCAGGCATTGGAGGTGCTAAGATATTCTCAAGTTTTGCCTGCGACGTGTTCCTCGTGGAATTTGGTAGAGACGTTAGTTTGCTGTGAAAGAAAACTAATGAGATGGCTTTGTGCCTGTCTGTCCGTCCGCACTTTTTCTGTCCGCCCTCAGATCTTAAAAACTGCTGAGGTTAGAGGGCTGCAAATTGGTATGTTGATCAACCACCCTCCAATCATCAAACATACCAAAATTGCAGCCCTCTGGTCTTAGTAGTTTTTATTTTATTCAAGGTTTAATTTTAGCCGTAATCGTAAGTCTGACACCGCTGTAGGTGCCAGCAACACAGGCCACAACCGGGCCGCGGCTGAAAGTTTCATGGGTCGCGGGTAAGAGTTTCATGGACGGTGGCTTTGAGTTTCATACAGCATTATACGCTGTAGAGAAAACTAGATTTCGCCGAAGAAACTTTCGCGCATTTATTACTTTTTTTATTTTATTTTATTTGTTGTTTTTGTTGTTGTGTATCTGCCGTGTAACCTCTGTTGCTCTTGCAAGTTGAAAGGAAGTCGTGATGGTCACTCCAGTGCCCTTAGCAAGCACTGACGCAAGCAAGATAAGGGATATGGAAGGAACAGGAGTGACGCATGATGTTGAAAGCAACGGACGTATTTTAAAAGCTAAAGAATAAAGGCTAATTCACATTATACCATCACGTCACCGACACGTCACGTCACGTCAAAGTACGTGAGAATAGAATTTCTGTCATGTAATCAAATGGACTTGTTCACACCGTCACGTCACGTCACGTCACGTCACCATCAAGCACACGACATCGTTCACACTATCACGTCACGTCACCATCAAGCACACTGCATCATCCACCGTCACATCACGACACGTTTTCTTGGAAAGAATGTTTTGACGTGCCGTGACCTGACGGTGCTTATGCAAGTTTCTTACCGCTAAATCAGTGAGTCGTTGAGGTCGTGACGGATAGTGTGAATACAAGGCACGGTGACGTGACGTGATGTGACGTGTCGGTGACGTGATGGTATAATGTGAATCAGCCTTCAAGAAATGGATTCCTGATTCTTCGTTTTCACTTACGAACCGAGATACTTGCAATATGAGTGTCACATGCTTTGTAATGGAAAGATGTGATTGTGATGCAAGCCAGGTGCTTCATATAGCTGTTTCTGTGTGTGTCTGTGAATAAGCGCACGTAGGTGGTTATTGCTATGCAATGTCGGGTGTTTGTTGGTGCAGCCTTGCATATGAATAAATTGTTGAGATGCAAATGAGAGGTTCGTTCTCCTCTGCTTTAGATTTGTCCTAAATCTTTTATCGTTGATTTTATTTACTTTCAGTTCTCTGTAAAAGAAAACCATTGAGATGGCTTTGTCTGTCTGTCCGCACTTTTTGCTCTCCGCCCTCATATTTTAAAAACTACTGAGGCTAGAGGGCTGCAAATTGGTATGTTGGTCATCCACCCTCCAATCATCAAGCATACCAAATTGCAGCCCTCTAGCCTCAGTGGTTTTGATTTTATTTAAGGTCAAAGTTAGCCATAATCGTGCGTCTGGCAACGGTATAGGACAGGCCACCATCGAGTCTTGGTTCAAGTTCCATGGTCCGCGGCTCATACAATAGTATAACAGCATTATAACCGAAACCTTGATTATACGCTGTACAGAAAACTCGATTACTTATTTTTTACTTGTTTTTTATTTGCTAGGAAGTATCGTTATAAAGATTTACCGGTAAATATTTCGAGCGGTTTTAAAGAAAAAAAAAAAAGCTGACAACAACGGGCCACCTTCCGGGAACGAACGACTGGCACACCACCTGACCTCGTCTGACTAAGGTCACCGTCGGATGTATCACTTGCACACCACCTGTCGGATGCTGCGATGCGGATAGAGAGATGGAATTACCCGCACAGGTGGTTCGGGTCATTGCTGAGAAAGATAACTGGGAAATAACTCCGTCTTCCGGGGCGGTTTTCAGGTTTTTTTTTTTTTTCCCTGATTGATTGGTGGTCGATGGGGGGGGAAGTTTCCTCTCTCTCTCTCTCTCTCTCTCTCTCTCTCTCTCTCTCTCTCTCGAAATAAGTTTATTTCTGAAATGATTTTGTCAGTTTCTTTCTGAGTGATTTATTTTTTTGGCGGATGCCTTTGGTTTTTGTAATAGCGATTTATTATAATTTATATATATATATATATATATATATATATATATATATATATATATATATTTTAAGTAATATATAGTCATATAAATTAATCATCACAGTATGAGTCAGAAATTATATGGGTTCGATATATATATATATATATATATATATATATATATATATATATATATATATATATATATATATATATATATATATATATATATTATATATTATATATATATATATAATTTTATATATACATACGCACACATACATACATAAACATAACGTATAAACATGTCTTACATTCTATTAAGTCACGACGAGCCACATTTCCCTTACACACTGACGCGACAAGAAGACCGAGATAGGAAATGGAAACGGGAATTGCTGCATGGCTTAATCGCTTCCTTAATGACCCCCCTTATCAGGGCACAGTCTGATTAAAGTCGGCACCCAGAAAAGCGTACAATAACGACGAGATGTTTCCCGTTTCGTGTGTTTTTCCTTCAATAAATTCATCATCTTCTCATCGTGTTCATCATCTTCTCATCGTGACAGGTTCATCATTCCTCGTTTGGTTCTTCTCCTTCCTCCTCCCGTAGAAACCTCCGTGATACGAGACCTTGTTTCCTGCCTGTCTTGGAATTGATTTGGTATCTCTCTCTCTCTCTCTCTCTCTCTCTCATTATATATATATATATATATATATATATATATATATATATATATATATATATATATATATATATATATATATATATATATATATATATTTCATGCCATGATCTTCGTCCCCTGATTTTTCTGTACCGCCTCTTCCGCCCTTTATCTTTTTCAACGCCACCTGTCCAAACCCACCCACCCACCCACCCCCGGCCCTCCAAATAGACCTCCTCCCCGTGGTGTTGAGGGAGGACTGAGTGGTGGGGTTTGGCCTTTGACCCCGTCGCCTACTTTAATCACGGGTTGGTTCCCATGGAAGGATGATGAAGCGTCTTTTGGGGGCCGTGCGATTAGTGGCTTCTGTATTGTGTGAACGGGTTTGTTGTCGTTGCGGTGATTAGAAGTAATAATAGCAAGAGGAAATATACCGTTGGTGTAACGTGATATACCATGGGTGTGATATATATATATATAAATATATATATATATATATATATATATATATATATATATATATATATATATATATATATATATATATATACACGTATAACTGAATCACGAAAATATGGAACGTGATGAATATATAAGTAAAGATCAAATCCACGAAGGAAACGGAAACGCTGGAGTGCTGCGAGGCCTTTCGACGCTAGGTCCTTTATTATGTATTTATAAATTTATATATAATTATTATATTTTATATGTATGTATGTATGTGTATATACGGTATGTATAATTATATAAATAAATGTATATAGAATTATATTTTATATGTATATGTATTTGCCTGAGGAGAGAGACAGTTTGGTCTCTGAAATGTAGCCTTTATTTTCCACATTTTGACGTTTCTGTGGCCTATATACCGTATATTTGATATATCTGTATATGTATGTATGTGTACATATATATATTGAGAGAGAGAGAGAGAGAGAGATCTTGTAGTTAGCATATAAGCCTTTGTTCGCAGATTGGTGTCCCTTGATGCACAAGCATTCTCTTAAATGCCTTCATATGCTTTTGCTTTTAGGCAAATGTATAAGAAGTCTTAGACCCAAGGCTAATGTTCTAGATATTCCCCCCAAGGGACACGTCCAAGGGCGCATGATTCTGGTACTTCTCTCTCTCTCTCTCTCTCTCTCTCTCTCTCTCTCTCTCTCTCTCTCTCTCTCTCTCTCTCTCTCGTGGAAAACATTTTCGCCCTCGTAGCTATAATCTTGCAGTGGTAAACAAAACGACGATATTGACATGTTAAAACGAAAAGTCACTTTAAGCAACTCTGCTTTTTATGTTCCAGGTACGCTGATGGGATGAGATCATGTTTTTTTTTTTTTTTTTTTTTGCATTGCCATTCATGGGTTTATTGCGCAGACGCAGCGCTGGATGACCTTTGGTGAGCAAAATCGTCCTTTGGGGGACCTCTTCTCTTACCTTGCGCTTTCTTCTTATAGAGCAGCGTGCAATCGAATTCCAGTATTTAGGGTTTGGTGTATTTAGAGTCGGTGTTGACAGCCTGCCTTGTCCGCCCACTCAGGGAAACACATACTTGCTTTCAGGCGCTGTTGCGCAGAGTTTCTCGGGGGTCATGTTTACCCTGAACTAGTTTGTGACTGACGGGGCTTTGTTCCTTACCAGTCTTCTTCTTCTTCTTCTTCTTCGAAGGGTGGGTGTTCGAGTTAGGCTAGTCACGAGTCAGGTTAAATTTATCTTTATTTTAGGATCGTGCGTATTGCCTATAATCCCCCACCTCCATCTTCTGCCAAAGACCTTGATAGGAGTGTGCTGTTTCCGTCATGGTTAAGCTACATCCTTCTTCCTTCCGCGTTTAATTTTTAGTTTTCTGTAAAAGAAAAGTGTCGTGCCAGCTTTGTCTGTCCACACTTTTTTCTGTCCGCCATCATATCTTAAAAACTACTGAGGCTAGAGGGCTGTAAATTGGTATGTTGAACATCCACCTTCCAATCATCAAACATACCAAATTGCAGGTCTCTAGCCTCAGCAAATTTGATTTTATTTAATGTTAAGGATAGAGGGCTGCAAATTGGTATGTTGATCATACACCCTCCAGTCATCAAACAAACCGAATTACAGCCATCTAGCCCCAGTAGTTTTTATTTTATTCAACGTTAAAGTTAGCCATGATCGTGCTTCTGGCAACGACATAGGACAGTTCACCACCGTGCCGTAGTTAAAGTTTCACGGGCCGCGGCTCATACAGCATTTTACCGAGACCACCGAAAGATAGATCTACTGTATTTTCGGTGGCCTTGATTATACAACGTAGCGGCTGTACAGAAAACTCGATTGCACCGAAGAACCTTCCTGGTATTTTTTCTCCGGGCGTGGGCAAGGAAAAATCATTAGGTTGTCAGTTGCGTCGGCATTCTTACGTATTAAGGTCCACAATTAGTCTTTGTTCTAGATCTTGGGTGGCATGAGATACCTGAAAGGACTATTTATCGTCAGGTGGCCTTAGTATCGACATTATGCGTGCGGTCTACAGCGTAGTCTTTGCATGTTGCTGAATATTTTAAAGTTTGTTGGGTACAGTTGATCAACGGAGCAAACTTGGGCATGGAAGGTGGTTGGAAACATCAATTTCAAGTTGAATTTTTGTCACGAACAAATTTCCATTGGTTTATATGAAAACGCAACACAGATAAACAATGATTCTCTCTCTCTCTCTCTCTCTCTCTCTCTCTCTCTCTCTGCACACTCACACACAAACGGGTTATGTGGTTTAGTGTTTAGAGAACGTGACACTGTTTGTTTATATTGAGAGGGGTGGTATTGATTTAATTATCAAACCTCGGAACTTCAGTATTTATAGAGAGAGAGAGAGTTTTGCTCGTAAGTTCTCCATGTGCACTGCTGACCTGCACTCTCAGCTTCTCCTTCGATCCGAAATTCCTAAAAATACTCGCGATGCGACCGACTGGTTTCTTTAATAGGAAATCGAAGCTCCCTTCAAGCTAAGATTTTCCAGTACTGCTCTTGCAGTGTTCAGTGACGTTAACTTCTCCTGAAAAAAAAACAGACCTTCCTGTTTTCATTTGTCCTGTCTCTCTGTTGTTACGCATCTCGTGAGTTTGATGACTCCCTGTGTTTGAGGGATACGAAGCTGTAGATATGAATAGGTTGAATTTTTATGGATCATTGTTCTGTTGATGAGTATTGCTCATGCATAACTCTTCACTATGAAGCTAACGCAGTCGTGGTATTGGGAACGGTCGTGTGCTTTTATGTATGTTCCATTTTTGCAGTTACTGCTGATGTCATCGCTACTGTATTGATAAAAGCCTAGGTTGATAAAGCTGATTAATGAAGTTATTTCTTGTTGATAGGAAACAGATTCCTCTTTTTAGTTTTCTGTAAAAGAAAACTATTGCGCCTGCTTTGTCTGTCCGTGTGCATTTTTCTGTCCGGCCCCACATCTTAAAAACTACTGAGGCTAGAGGGCTGCAAATTGGTATGTTGATCATCCACCCTCCAGTCATCAAACATAACAAACTGCAGCCCTCTAGCCTCCGTAGTTTTTATTTATTTTATTTAAGGTTAAAATTAGCCATGATCGTGCGTCTGGCAACGCTATAGGACAGGCCACAACCGGGCCGTGGCTGAAATGTTCATAGGCCGAGGCTCATACAGCATTATACCGAGACCATCAAAATAGATCTATTTTCGGTGGCCTTGATTACACGATGTAGTGGCTGTACAGAAAGCTCGATTGCGCCGAAGAAACTTCGGCGCATATTTTAAGTTTTTTTTTTTTTTCAAGGAGATTCGTTATGTGTGCGATCATATTTGTTAATTGTCTTTGCAGCATAATAGTAGATTATTATGACTACAGAGTTTTTTTTAATCAGACCACTGACTCATGTTTCTAGGATCCCATTGTGACATTCTTAGACTTTGTTCTTGAACGGAAAGTGAAAATAGGAGCGAGAGGAAGTCGAAGAAGTTTGACTAGGCGATATGACCAAAAGAGAACGCAAGATAAGTAAAAGGCTGTGCATAAATTACCGCTGCTGTTGTACCAGGCGAGTGGGAAGTTGCTGTGGTTCACGTTTTTTGTTAAGGTTCATTTGAGAATTAAGTGGCGACGCCAATTAGATGGTAATCTGTCGCTCTTTTTTTCTTTTTATCTGCGGTTGAAAGCGAGAAGAAATTAATAAGGACGTTTGGTTTCGATCTTGATTAAAAGGATTGTTACGTCTCTTGAAATTAAGGTATTTATAAGACTTGGGAATAAAGGGGAATGAAGAGAATTCCACGGGATTGCAGGTGGAACAGTTGTATTAAAGAAAAAAAAAATCTGAATCTATAATGTAAGGATACCGAATTTTAACCAAGAAATGCCTAGACTGACTTGTAGACGTGGATCTCTCTCTCTCTCTCTCTCTCTCTCTCTCTCTCTCTCTCTCTCTTTTAAGGCTGATTCACATCATAGCATCACGTCACCGACACATCACGTCACGTCAAAGTACGTGAGAATTTCTTACATGTAATCAGATGGACTTGTTCACACCATCACGTCACCATCAAGCACACGGCATCGTCCACCGTCACATCACGACACGTTTTCTTGGAAAGAATATTTTGACGTGACGTGACGTGACGGTGCTTATGCAAGTTTCCTACCGCTAAATCCGGAGTTGCTGAGGTTGGACACGAACTGAACGGGATTGTGACGGATAGTGTGAATACAACGCACGGTGACGTGACGTGACGTGTCCGTGACGTGACGTTTCGGTGACGTGATGGTGTAGTGTGACTCAGCCTTTACGCTGTCTGCAGTGTTTGCAATGTAAATATGGCCTCTTGTAGATAACGAGCCAAATCTGTCGGTTACATTAATTTGACAAGTGCCCACTCACTCCTTGAGGCGGTAAATGGTATGATTTGTTTATCACTACATCGTGGTGTTAGGGTTCCTTTTTTTTTTTTTTTTTTTACATGAAAGCTATACTGGACGCAGAACCTCTTTTAGTTTGGTTTATGTATGTTTATATAGATATGTGTGTGTGTACACATATATAATATATATATATATATACACATATATTACAGGTATATATGTGTGTGTATGTATATATATATATATATATATATATATATATATATATATATATATATATATATATATATATATATATATATATATATATATATATATATATATAGCATGTAATAGCCACAATGACCTCTCAACTTCTCGAATTGTGGCTAGACAATTACATATGTATCTGGTAAAAAGTGACCAGTAGATTCTACATTATATATACATTTATATATATATATCTATATATATATATATATTATATATATATATATATATATATATGTTTAATATATATTCATATTAAATTTCATCTCGTCTTCAATAGGTGCAGCTAAAATCATAAATCAACATGCTTTACAATTCTGTTAAAATTCCGTCGTTATAAAGAGGAAAGCCTTTGATTAGAATATACGTATTGCAACTCGTAACCTTGCGTTCGCGCTCATGCCAAAAGGACCCACAGGTGGCCCTCTAAAGTTTCCATCGCTTCATTTTCACAAAAAAAAAAAAAAAAAAAAGTTGCCAATCAGACACGCTCTATCAGTCTCTCCCAAATAGGCGGAGAGGGGGATATAATATCATGATCGCCGATCGAGTGGAGTATAATCATACGTTGAGTGTTACATAAGCACAGCAACCTACGTGCAAAGGGCAGCAGGCTTCCTCGCTTATCTTCGTTCTCCTCCCTTCTAAAATATCAAGAAGAGGATTGGTTTTGGATCGTCGCCTGGTTTTTGGTATCGGCGTGCTTTTACTTGACTTGTTTAAAAAAGAAAAAAATTTTTGGTTCTAGTTCATTAATTATTGTTTGACCTATTTGTTTTTTATTTTATTTTTTATTTTTTTTGTTGGGTGTTTTAGTTTATTAATTAATGTTTGACTTTTTTTTTTTTTTTTGTTGGGTGTTGTAGTTCATTAATTAATTTGAAATTTTTTTTTGTATTTTGTTTGTTTGTTCTAATTCATTAATTAATGTTTGACTTTTATTTTTAATTTTTTTGTTGGGTGTTCTAGTTCATTAATTAGTGTTTGACTTTTATTTTTTATTTTTTTTTGTCGGGTATTCTAGTTCGTTAATTAATGTTTGACTTATTTTTTTATTTTTGTTTGTTTGTTCTAGTTCATTAATTAATATTTTTTTTATTTTTGTTGTTGTTTGTTCTAGTTCATTAATTAATGTTTGACTTTTATTTTTGTTTTTGTTGGGTGTTGTAGTTCATTAATTAATGTTTGACTTTTATTTGTTTTTTTTTTGTTGGGTGTTGTAGTTCATTATTTATTGTTCGACTTTTATTTATCAGGTTTTTCGTTGGGTGTTGTAGTTCATTAATTAACGTTTTACTCTTATTTATTAGTTTTTTTTTTGGTGTTGTAGTTCATTGATTAATGTTTTACTCTTTTTTTTGTTTTTTTGGGGCGTTCTAGTTCATTAATTAATGTTTGACTTTTTTTTTGTTGGGTGTTCTAGCTCATTAATTAATGTTTGACTTTTTTTCATTTTTTTGTTGGGTGTTCTAGTTCATTAATTAATGTTTGACTTTTTTTGTTGTTGTTGGGTGATCTAGTTCATTAATTAATGTTTGCATTCGAAGAAATCTGTTTCCTTTCGTCTCTGCTGCAGCGACAAGGGTATTTAAATAGACGTGAAATTTGTACTAAAGTAAAAGATGAAATAAAACGTTGATATCAGTTGTCCCATTTCCTAAAACCACTGAAAATTTATGGCTGTTTAAAAATAATGATTGAAAATAATTTTTTTTTTTTTTTTTTTTTAGTGGTTTGGTATCTCAAGGATCAGATTACGTAAGGAGGAAAAGACGCAGCACATTCATATTTCGCTCGAGAAATTTAGGATAACGAACGTTGATCCAAACCCAGCCCCTATCACAAAGTAACAAAGAACGTACGGTGAACCAATTACGCTTTTGGCAGACTAATCAGCTCTGGGAATCGACCTCCTCCCATTATACGCCCCCCCCCTCTTTTTTTCCGCCTCTCCATCTCCTCCCTCATCCCTCTCTCCCTCCCTCTCTGACCATCAGAGCTGCGAGCACACACCTGGACCCATCGTTATGGTAAAAAACGATTAACTCCATCGCCGCCCTGGCTCTGGCCTATCTCCCGCCTTCCAGTCATAATAGTTGGCCGCTTTTGTTTCCAGCAGTCTTTTCCTCGGCAGCGTTTTTGGTGCTTCCAGGGGCCATACATACCTCTCTTTTTGTATTAGTCTTTCATACTACAAAGTGAACTCAGTCCTTTTCCATTTTTTTTTTTTTTTGCCCTCTGCTTGTCGTAGCAGTGTCACTTTCTGTCATCGCCCCGCCCCCTTTGCTTTAAGGGCCAGCGAGATGTAATCGATTCCCGCTCTGTCGAATGCTTCAGACAGAATGGTAGAGTGGTTAGCCAGTGATATTGTAGGTTTGGTGAAACGGATAGCGAAAAGGGATAGTATATATAAGTAAATTGTTATTGTCGTAAACTTGATAAACAGTAATTACGCAACATGGCAGAGGGGTACGGGAATGAGGCAGGTTTTCAAGTACGTTTTATGGTCCAGAAGTTCTAAATATGGATTATTTCTTTTATCAATCTCATTTTATTATAAGGACCTTTGCTTCAGTCGTACCCTGATGTTGATAAACTATCACCTTCTGTCTATAAACAGAAGCAGAACCCTATAACATTTATAGCTTTAATGCCTGGCTGACATCGAGCACTTAAAACATCACTACTTTATGGCCTTTTACAGCTTGTTTCAAACCCTCGTAGATACATAGATCGTCTGTACGAAGAGACACACTCGCCTGAGCCCCCAACCAGCTGAGACGATTCACAAAGGGTAACCTGATCCATCTCGTGTGTTGATTTAGCAATGGAGTGGCCTGTCACCTTGATCCACCTCCTTAGGCTACCTGCCTCCTCACCCAAGCTCCTAGCTAACTAAATGCACTCCCCTCTCCCCCTCCCCTCTCTCTCTCCTGCTGTCGTGACAGATGAGTCATATATTTGCTGCCCTAACGGCTAATTACCCGTCACTCGGCTCATTGGCATCCGGGGCGTCTTGTCATCTTGGGCTGACAGACCCAGTAATTTCTGTTTGGCTGGTACATAACGGGCGTTTAGAATCATGCCCGGGCTGTTTTTTCTCTGACATAATGTTCCCTTTGATGTACTCAGGGTGTGATTTTGTTCAGTGTTTTAATTCCGTGACTTTGTGTTTGGGCTTTTGAACTGATGTACTGTCTTGCAGGTTTTATGAATAATTATATATATATATATATATATATATATATATATATATATATATATATATATATATATATATATATACATATATATACGTATATATATACATATATATTTATATACATATAAAATTATATATAAAATAAAATATATTTATATATATACACAGACATATATTATATATACAAATATTGTATTATTAAAATTTCGTCTTCACTCCAGTAACATTACTGTCATCAAGGTATTTTTGTAATCTAGGGATACCTGAGAGAGAGAGAGAGAGAGAGAGAGAGAGAGAGAGAGAGAGAGAGAGAGAGAGAGAGAGAATCAACGTGGGCTGGAAATGTGCCGTGTGTTGCAAGAACCAAGGCGTTTGGGCCTCCCCTGCCCCCCGACAGGAACCCTAGAGGGTATGTACCCACACCTAGGGCCAACACCTTGCCTCTTCGTTCAGTCGGGGAAGGGGAGTATTGTTTGGGGGGGGCGTTAGGGTATACTCGGAAGGGTTTGGAGGAGGAGGAGGAGGAGGAGGAGGAGGAGGAGGAGGAGTTAACAGGTTATACTAGTTCCAAACATGGTTGGAGGGATCCCTAACGACTGTTTGGTGCCCTCCCTTATTCATTCTCTCTCTCTCTCTCTCTCTCTCTCTCTCTCTCTCTCTCTCTCTCTCTCTCTCTCTCTCCTTTCATGTTCGAACGCTTCCAGTTCAATCTCTGTTTTCATCTTTTATGATCGAATGCTTCCAATTCAATCTTCTGTTCCGTCTTTCATGATCGAATACTTCTAATTCAATCTTCTTTCGTCTTTCATGATCGAATACTTCCAATTCAATCTTCTCTTTCGTCTTTCATGATCGAATACTTACAATTCAATCTTCTCTTTCGTCCTTCATGATCGAATACTTCCAATTCAATCTCCTCTTTCGTCTTTCATGATCAAATACTTCTAATTCAATCTCCCTCGTCTTTCATGATCGAATACTTCCAATTCAATCTCCGTTTTCATCTTTCATGATCGAATACTTCCAACTCAATCACTTCTTTCATCTTTCATGGTCGATTACTTACAATTCAATATTGGTGTTCAGAAGTAATTGGTTTCCTCTGAATTTGCCTAATAGATATTCTCTATTATTATCTTTAGCTTCCCTTTCGCCTTCATCCTCGTTGATCGTGGAGGCATTTGGTAGAAGTTTTTGCCAAGCCAGAATATGGAAGGTTTCATTCATTTTAGTTTTGCTGTTGAAAGTATTCAACGAATTGTTTGCCTCGACGTTGTTCTTCAGTTCGATTGTCGCCACAACAACCTTGAGTGCAAGTGCTTAAACTTGAACCCATCACTTTTAATCATTGATTAGAGAGCATTCCCCTCCACCAGAGGAATTCTGGGATATGAACTTTCGTTGTTGTACATGTCAGGTTCGACGTCATAAAATTCCCTCAAAGGTTTGTCGTGGTTACGAATGTTTTTACTTTTTCTCGATTAAATTTATTGAAGTTGTTTCTTCAAGTTGCGTTTTTTGTTGTATCAGGTGAATATTTGTTTTTCCTCTTTTGTTGATGGCAGGTTTTCCGATTTCCGTTGTAGTTTTGAGTAGGTTGCTTGTATTTTTCATTTTGTTTTCGTCACTAAAATTGTTTTTGTTTTTTTTCTCGCTCGATAGCTGATTTTATGTCATATTTTATTTTATGTTTAGGAAGCCTAATTCTGTTATATTTTATTTTATGTTTAGGAAGCCTAATTCTATTCTATTTTATTTTATGTTTAGGAAGCCTAATTCTATTATATTTTATTTTTAGGAAGCCTAATTCCATTATATTTTGAGGCAGTCCTCAAACGCCTTCCTTATTCCGGAAGATTGTGAACGTTAATGTTTGGTGCTAAAAACAGACGTACTACTTTGTTTTGGGGTTGAGGATGAAAGGAAACAAGGTCCCTTTATCTTAGAACGACTCCACGTTTATAAAGACCCTTTATCAACAAGGAAGTGTTTTATTAAAGTGGCTGCGTTTCAGATTATGACGAGATGATCACAAAGGATATTGTCAGATGGTTCAAGCAACTTAGATTCTAGAAGGATTTAGTTATATAAACAATTCCCAGAGGCTCAATGAACAATTAGAGTATGGATCAACCAAGAGCAACCATAGTATGAATAACCCATAAGTAACCTGTGTTTGAAGCTACCAAGAGCAGCCAGAGTATGAAGCAACCCAGAGCAACCAGAGTATGGAACAACCAAGAGCAACCAGAGTATGAATCACCCAAGAGCAACCAGATTATGAAGCAACCAGAGTATGAATCACCCAAGAGCAACCAGGGTATGAATCAATCAAGAGCAACCAGATTATGAAGCAAACAAGAGCAACCAGAGTATGAAACAGCCAAGAGCAACCAGAGTATGAAGCAACCAAGAGCAACCTGTGTCTGAAGCAACCCAGAGCATCCAGAGTATGAATCACCCAAGAGCAACCAGAGTATGGAGCAACCAAGAGCAACCAGTGTGTGAATCACCCAAGAGCAACCAGAGTATGAATCACCCAAGAGCAACCAGGGTATGAAGCAACCAAGAGCAACCAGAGAGCATGAAGCAACCAAGAGTAACCAGAGAGCATGAAGCAACCAAGAGTAACCTGTGTCCGAAGCAACCAAGAGCAACCAGAGAGCATGAAGCAACCAAGAGCAACCAGAGAGCATGAAGCAACCAAGAGTAACCTGTGTCTGAAGCAACCAAGAGCAACCAGAGTATGAATCAACCAAGAGCAACCTGCGTCTGCAGCAACCCAGAGCAACGAGAGACGAAAGCAACGTCTGAAAATGCAAAAGAGAGATAACAGACAACTAAACTAAGATCCAGATTCAGAATCAGCCAGAGAATCAAGCAACACTGGAAGATACAAAGAGCAACGAAAGACTTAAACACCATTTAAAAATCCAAAGAGCAACTAAAGAACTAAAGAACATCAATCGTTTCAAACTCACAAGATCTAAACGTCGCCCAGAATTTCGAAGAACCTAACACCTAACCCAGAGATGCAGACGGCACCCAGAGAAGTCTCCCACTAGCCAGCCAAACTTCTCCTCGCTTCTTCCACACAAGAACAAAACCACCCCCAGTGCCTTGATGGCTGCGTCGGCAATACTAAAAGGTGTGTATGACGTGATGTGCGCCGCTGATCACTCTTTCATTTCCTTGTGAGTGAAGTATAACCTCTTCAGGGGTTGATGTTTCTCTCTCGAATGCTCGCCGAATACATCGCCCGGCTGCTGGGATGGGTTCTTATACTGTAGCTATGCTTCGCTCTCTCTCTCTCTCTCTCTCTCTCTCTCTCTCTCTCTCTCTCTCTCTCTCTCTCTCTCTCTATATATATATATATATATATATATATATATATATATATATATATATATATATATACATTTCCTCCTGTTACACCTTTCAAACCGTTTCTACTCTATTTTCCTTCCAGCGCTGAATGACCTCATAGTTCCCAGCGCTTGTCCTATGGCCAAAGTTCTATATTCCATTCCATTCCATGCAGTTGATGACATTTGCGCTAGATAATTATCAGTCACTTAGTGTCTGCCGTAGGAAATTCGTCTTATTGAATTTTGGGAGTACCCAGTAGAATTATTGCAATTAAAAACCTCTAATCTAGTTTTCTTTTTAATGCGAACCCTTTAATTAATATCGCGTAACTATGAAGCGTAATGCACGCTGAGTTTAATTGCTTTTATCCCGCATATTTGGTTATATGAAAGTGCAAATGCAGATTTTAATATTGAAAATTTGTGGTGGGAATGTTTTTGGTATTGCTTTATGTATGTATATGTATTATGTATATTCGATCATTCTTAAAACATATGTCAGTATACACGCATTTAAGTACGTGTACAGTACACGCATATTCTGCAAAACAGATCAGTCGTTATACGAGATGTTATTACAGTTTCAGCTAAAATCATCCCAGTTGTGATTCCATGATAACGTTGTGTTGTATGCCATATCTAAGTTTTTTATTTATTGTTGATTCTGCCTCAAAATCTGTGCGTTCGTTCATACATACAATCAGGTCTTCCGCTTCCGTTATGCCTTTCAGATGACTTCCCTCAGATCTCGTATTCATGACATCACGGAAATATTCCTCCCAACGTAGACTTACTTACTTCTTATTCTGATGCCATTACTGGCCCGTCCCTTCCTTTCAACAGGAATTGTCCTTTTTTTTTTTCTCTACCCCCATGGATATTTCGTTAGTAATTCTGTGGGCTACCCTAATATCAGTGCCACTCCCCGAATAACATGGCTTTGTCAGCCTCGTCAGTCTGTTTCTCCAAGAATTCTCCTTTTTTATCTGTGCATGATCTTCGTTTAACTTCACTAACTGTACATCAGGATTTGGGTACTTTATCTCCTCTATGGACACACGCACACACATACACATTTTATATATAAATAAAGATAAAATATGGATTTTATCTTTATTCATATATTCATATGTTCCATATTTATATAATTCAGTTATATATAAATACATACATTATATATATATATATATATATATATATATATATATATATATATATATATATATATATATATATATATATATATATATATAAATATATATATAATAGATCTGCATGTATTCTTACTCATTGTTTGGTAGTGACCTTTTATTTTCTTCAAACAACTGATAACATCCAGTGATGATATTTTGCTTGTTAGTGACTCGTTGATCTTTGGTTTGTGAAGTTTATTGTTTATATCTCCATTTATTTATTTTACTTTGTACCCTGAAGAAGTGCACGCAGTGAAGTCTATTGTTTATGTCTCTATTTATTTATTTTACTTTGTACCCTGAAGAAGTGCGCGCAATTACACGAAAGCTCTTGGTATGTACTGGTCTTTGATTTCCACCTTTCCTGTGGTTGTCTACGTATATATTAAATTTGTCACGAGCTGTTTGGTGACTTATTGCTGGTATGTATGTTTTATATTATCATGGACGTCAGTGCGGCTCGTTCCTTTCTTTTTGCACACACACACACACACACACACACACACACACACACACACACACACACACACACACACACACACACACACACACACACACACCTCTTTTCCTCGTGCCAGGGTTAGGTAATTGAATTTGAGAAGTACATTTCTTCTATGAGCTTTCAAAGCAAAGTGTTACGTATACCTTCTGATATTCCCTTTTGTACAAATCTGATTAAACTTCACTGTAGTCTTTTCTCTACATAGAAACTCAAATTTTTCCTTGGGCCACATTTTGAAATTACCCGGAAATTTGCCCCTATGCTATTATCTTCGCCAGGAGGTTATTATTATTATTTTTTTTTTTGGTGGGTTTTTTGTTAGCTTAGTCATTTTCGTCAAATTTTGTTCCGGGGGATAAAGTTCAAACCCGCGGGACATACACCCTAGAAATCTTGGCCATTTGCCATCCTCCTACTTAACTCGGCCTCTCCCAGCTTGTCCTTTTAGATTTTTAAGTATCCAGAGTCATTCTCTCTCTCTCTCTCTCTCTCTCTCTCTCTCTCTCTCTCTCTCTCTCTCTCTCTCTCTAAGACAAAATTAGAGATTACAGAGTTATATTATTTCCGTAATTCCATTTGCTTATGTTGAGAAAGATTGCGAGAGAAGGGGATGATATACGATTGTAAGAGTCTCTCTCTCTCTCTCTCTCTCTCTCTCTCTCTAAGACAAAAATGGGATGTTATACGATTGTAAAGTCTCTCTCTCTCTCTCTCTCTCTCTCTCTCTCTCTCTCTCTCTCTCTCTCTCTCTCTCTCTCTCTAAGACAAAAATGGGATGTTATACGATTGTAAGAGTCTCTCTCTCTCTCTCTCTCTCTCTCTCTCTCTCTCTCTCTCTCTCTCTCTCTCTCTCTCTCTCTCTCCTGCCCCTTTTTGGCGGAGATCCAAGACAAATAACTCGACTATTCTTTGAGGGAAGGTATGGGAATGCAGACGCAGGGGAATTCCCCTGGCTGGGATATTGTTTATATGAAGGTGGGTGGAGGCTGAGCTGTTTATTTCGAAGGTTTATGTGCATCGAATTTATTTTATAGTTGTTTACACACATATGTATATATATACGTATATATATATATATATATATATATATATATATATATATATATATATATATATATATATATATATATATATATATATATATATATATATAATTCTGCATTGAATTACTAAAAAGGACCTCATTCAAACTGGATGGTATCTGATGGAGTATTTATTCAGAAAAAGTAACTTTTTCTGAATAAATACTCCATTATATACCATCCAGTTTGAATGAGGTCCACACACAAACACTTATATAGTTTTATATATTTATATTATATGTATAAAGATATACATATACATATGCATGCTTAAAAAATCACAGACGATGTGTCCTGACGATGCGTTAATAAACGCGAAAGCGCTTGGTACTGAACTTCTGCCTGTCATTTTCATGTGGGATTCGCTTATACATATGCATATACAGTACATAAACATACATATACATATATGATAACTCTCTCTTCATGAATTGAGCTCTATAACACCTTCCCCCACAAAGGCCATTACGTAATTACCGCCGTTTCACAGAAACGGGGAAAAACGTCCTGCATTGTTCCATCGGCTTCGGTTCACGTGCCAATTTGCGTCAGCCGTCGCTGACCTCAAGTTCCCACTTCAGACTGTCGCTTTGCTTTCACTGAGACGTTTATTATTTTTGCTCTGATTTGTATTGATCGCGAAAGGAATGACAATAGTTCCGCTCTGAAAACCTCTCCTTCCTCTGCTGATTTGTGACATTCGATCTCTGCAGCCATTTCATTTTCTTCTGAAGTCTGTGTTTGGTGTTTATAATCTTTTTATTTTTTTATTGTGTTTTTTATTATTTTTTTAAAAATATCGCTAATCATTTTTCGTTGAAAGATTAGCCTTCTTTGTGCTGAGTTAATTTGTATTTTCTCTGATTTTAAGGCAAGTGTTTGTCTTGTTTTTTTTTCTATTTACTTTTTCTATTTATTCTATCTATTTATTTTACTTTTCTTTGTATTTTGGTTATCGTGAAAGCATCAGGCTCTTTTCGTTTAAAATCTATCTTTTTATATTTTCTGAACGTTGTAATTATTATTATTTTTTTTTTTTCGTCAAGATGAGTTTGCCGCGTGGATCACTTCATAAACTCAGTTTTTGTTTTTTATCTGTTTATATTTTAGTATTATAGAGTGAAATTTCGTGCCCATTCCCTCATACAAAACATTAGTTTCATGATAGAATTGTTTAAAGTTCTGCTTTTCCTTTAGTAATGGCCTTCAAGGGGTAACGGCTCTCTAGTGAATTTTATCAACGTCGTAGTGACTCATACCTCGTAACAAGAACAGGAAATTAGCTGGTCCGCTGGTATTGTGGTTAGTGTCGTGGAATGCCACTCCATATGTGGCGGGTTCGCGTCTCCCCCAGGGCGATGAAAAATCAACATCACTGGCTATCATGATCAGTTACTGCCGCAGTGGTAAGGGAGTCTGTGGTGGGAGGTTGAAACCAACAATCTTTGGAAGCTTGAATTTCTTCAAGTCAGTGGCCCCTTTGGTGGGCTTGTTCCATGTGAATAGGTTTCATCTACTGAAATAATAATAATAATAATAATACTTAAAGGCCTTTGCCCTCATCATACAGCATACTTTGTCTACAAAAAAAAAGTTAGAATTAACGCTAATGATTAATTACTCAGTAAAATGCACATTGTAAGGTCATCGACCGGTTTTGATATTTATAGATTATAAGACCAGTGTCACTGAACTGAACGAGCAAATATAACTTGTATATATAGTGGTGAAGATTGGCAAAATCGTTACTTTCCTGATTCCTCGCGTGAGGCAGAGGCCTTGATCACACACAGACCTGATTTAACATTCGATTTCTTTCCTTGTAATCGAGGAAAGGAATTGGTAAGGTTTGAAAGGCGTACAAGATATGGAGTTTTGCTGTCATCTAAGATTCTAGATTCCCTGTAGGGGGATATTGCCATCAGTGCACCTCATGCGGTGTACTGTAGGCATTGCTGAAGGTCCTTTGCAGCGTCCCTTCCTTAGGACCCTAGCTGCAACTCCTTTCGTTCCTTTTACTGTACCTCCGTTCATATTCCTTCATGTGACTTTCCACCGTATCTAACACTTGTCTCACTGCAACTGCGAGGTTTTCTTCCTGTTACACCTTTACTGTCAGTTTCCCTTTCAGCGCTGAATGACCTCATAGGTCCCAGCGCTTGGCCTTTGGCCGAAATTCTATATTCTGTTCTATCCATCTTCTAGATTGAATTTTTCGTAGTAGGTTTTTCTCAATTTTGCCTTTTTGTTATTTTGTTACTTTTTTTATTTTGTTACTTGCTTTTCACTGCTGTGGGTTGTTAGTCAAGCCAACTTGTCTCAGGTATGAATAACTTATCTTGGGTATGAATAACTTATCTAATGTTGAATTTCTTTATCTTAGGTGTTATTTTTTCTTTCAGAATGATTTTACAGTTTGTCATTCAGTTATTTTTCTATCAGCTGATTTTACAGCTCAGGTGTCATGGGATAATCTGCGAAAGTGATCCACTGGCCTGAATGGTACCCTCTCATCCCTACATTTTTAGTTGAACAGTCCACAAGCTGTAGGTGATTATGATACCATATTTTGGAAATCTGCTCCTCCTTCTGTTTTCCTTATTGCTATCATTGTTCACCCTTAAAAAAAAAAAAGGTTTACATCTTCTTATGGGATTAGGCCCCGTATGTTTCTCGTTCCGTCGGCCTCTGCAAAAAAACATCAAGAACACTAAAGAAGAAAGCATTCTTGCTAAATCTGCCCATTTGGAGACACTGCAAGCCAACAGCTGCTCCTCCTGAGAAGTATTGAGAAATCCTTTACCAGAACTATCAAGGACCGTATGTTTCCAGTTCCGTCGGCCTCTGCAGACAATCAAGAACACTAAAGAAGAACGCACTTTTACTAAGTCTGCCCATTTGGAGACACTGCAAGCCAACAGCTGCTCCTCCTGAAAAGTATTGAGAAATCCCTTACCAGAACTATCAAGGACCGTATGTTTCCCGTTCCGTCGGCCTCTGCAGACAATCTAGAAGAACGCATTCTTGCTAAGTCTGCCTATTTGGAGAAAAAAAAAAATCTGCTCCTCCTGAGAAGTATTGAGAAATCCACTCTACCTTGGATACGTGCGAGCGTCAACGCGACGCAGCTAATTGCTACAAGGTCATTCTCATCTTCTTCGGGTCAGAGGTCATCGGAGGAGGAGGGGGAGGGGGGGGGGTGTCACGGAAGGAGGAGCAATTTCCTGTTCGTGTTGACGACACCTTTTTCTGGCAGGCATTGTGAGTCGCTTTATCCTTGGGTTCATTTATTTTATTTATTTTTTGGCTTTTGTTCGTAATAGCACGATGGTCTTTGTAGTGGTTATTGATGAGCTGGTAATTGGATTTAGGAAGGCTTTGTAATTGCTTGGTTTTGTTAATGATAATGACGTAGCAAAGTGAATATGCAATCCAACAATGCCATTTCCTTTTGCAAGTAAAATCTTACCTCATGCAATGGCGTCCTCGAGTGATGTGTACAAGTGTTTCGTGACATTACAGTGCCTGTACGTCGTATAATTAAACTTCATTTTATATTTGTCTGACGAAGGCTATCTCGAAGTTTTTGCTCGTGCGTGATTATATACTCTTAATAAAGCCAGTCAACAATGTGCCGAAGTTTCTTCGGCGCAATCGAGTTTTCTGTACAGCGTATAATCAAGGCCTCCGGAAATAGATCTATCTTTCGGTGGTCTCGGTATAATGCTTTAGAGCCACGGCCCATGAGACTTTAACCACGGGACGGTGGTGGCCTGGCCTGTATCGTTGCCAGACGCACGATTATGGCTAACTTTAACCTTAAATAAAATTAAAATAAAACCACTGAAGCTAGAGGGCTGCAATTTGGTATGTTTGAAGATTGGAGGGTGGATGATCAACATACCAATTTGCAGCCCTCTAGCCTCGGTAGTTTTTAAAGATCTGAGGGCGGACAGAAAAAGTGCGGACGGACAGACAAAGCCGGCACAATAGTTTTCCTTTACAGAAACCTAATAATGTTTGCACATCGGCTTTGTTTCTCCTGTGATGTGAAACTCTGTTGTGTAACATCACTTTGCATTATGTTAGTAGTGACTGAGATTTTTTTTCTTTGTGTGTAACTACTAATGATACTTATACTTTCGCTGACATTTTTATTACCTATAGTGCCGTGGGTTTTATTGCTCGTAGCGAAGATATGAGGTATATTTGCGTGAATGGTGCGATTTTTTATAGCAGTCGTTCGAAACAGGTAGAAATGGGGATGCTCTCTCTCTCTCTCTCTCTCTCTCTCTCTCTCTCTCTCTCTCTCTCTCTCTCTCTCTCTCTCTCTATATATCTTATATATATATACTGTATATATACATTAAAATATATATAAAATGTATTAAATATATATTATATATATATATATAGAGAGAGAGAGAGAGAGAGAGAGAGAGAGAGAGAGAGAGAGAGAGAGAGAGAGATATATACATAGTAAATACATACATACATAAATGTATACAGACAAAGTTTCACTTATTTTCGTTTTTGATCTGATTATTTAATTTTCACGTAAAATAATCCTATATTTATATATTTTTTTTAATAATGATATACCACCATCTGTTGTGCAGTTTGGACGCAAATCATATCTTAAACTTGGGAAATAACTATTATCAACTATTAACATAAATACATGAGTGTATTATTGGGTATTTGACGCAAACATATGTTGGAAAAGGAGTCTCTCTCTCTCTCTCTCTCTCTCTCTCTCTCTCTCTCTCTCTCTCTCTCTCTCTCTCTCTCTCTCTCTCTCTCTCTCTCTCTGTGTCCTTTACAAGGATAACAGCTTTTGGGGAAAGTAAGCATCGTTTACCACATGTCTCATACATCTTGTGCGTAGACACGTATACCTCAGCACGCGTCCTTTATTAATATGTTTTGTGTATATATGTATGTATATATATATATATATATATATATATATATATATATATATATATATATATATATATATATATATATATATATATTTGTGTGTATATATATGAGCCTTTCAGTCGAGAAACATGCTAAGCGCCGTCCTGGGCCAAAGTATTTTTCATTTGATTTATTATTATATTTTAAGAATGGCACTTGGCATGTTTCTCGACTGAAAAGCTCATATATAGTTACCGTATATATATTTATATATACACACACACACATATATATATATATTATGTGTTGGTTTAATACTTTTTAGTTCGGTTCGAATGCTTGCAGTGTTCCGCACTCCTTGACAAGAGAGAGGAACGTCTGATAGCCAGAAGGCCTTCGGGGCTTCACTCACTGGGGCGTCCCGTGTCGTTTGGTAAAAGTAACCTCCAGGTAACCGTGATTTTTGGGCGCCCTTTCATCACGACGAGTCTTGCAAGATGGCCTGATTAGATATTTTTTTTTATCATAAATTTTAAGTATTTGGTCCGGTCGGCAAGGTTGTTCTTACTGAATTTTATTATTACTTTATATTATTTAGACTCGTGGCATCGATATATTCTGCCTTTTTCTCTTTGTCTTGTTTAATGCTAAAACTTTCGCCTGTACATTCAGGTAATTTGATTATCTTCTTCTAGTTTAGTTTTCTGTAAAAGAAAGCTATTGTGTCGGCTTTGTCTGTCCGTCCGCACTTTTTTCTGTCCGCACTTTTTCTGTCCGCCCTCAGATCTTAAAAACTACTGAGGCTGCAGGGCTGCAAATTGATACGTTGATCATCCATCCTCCAATCATCAAACATACCAAATTGTAGCCTTCTAGACTCAATAGTTTTGATTTTATTTAAGGTTAAAGTTAGCCATAATCGTGCGTCTGGCAGCGATAGAGGATAGGCCACCACCGTCCCGTGGTTAGTTTCATGGGCCGCGGCTCATACAGCATTATACCGAGACCACCGAAAGATAGATCTATTTTCGGTGGCCTTGATTATACTCTGCAAAGAAAACTCGATTCGCATTTTTTACTTGTTTCTTAAGAGGTGAACTTATTAAAGTTACTTGTTGTAACTGTTAAGTTTTTAATGTTCAGTCATGTTTAGCACTTGAGTTGCATTAGCACTTTAGTTGCATATTTACTATCTTGTTTAACTTCACATTGTAACAGCAAAGGCAACTAATTCAGAGTATTCTTCTGCCAAGAGTACTTAACGATAAAGGAAAGAACAATTGTCAGTGCACTTATGATGGAAAGAACAATTGTCAATGCACATATGTTGTAATAATTATTATCCTTATCTTTTGTGATGATTAGCAGCGGTGGCTTCAGGGTTGAAGTTCTTTATAGTTTGGGAAAACAGAATAAAAAAAATCGAGGATGAATTGCTCGGTGACTTGCTCGGTGACAGATCGTCAATTCTACTTTTACACTAACCGAAAACTAATCTGCCCTAGAATGAAGACTGCAGCATCTGCAAAAATACAAAACTGAGAAAAATGGTAGATACTGCAGTTTCCCCTTGCCTTACTACTGATTTTGCAGATACTGCAAATGGGACCACCAAACATAAAGCATTGAAGAATCAGTCTGAAACTGCAGTAACTCTTGTATTAGTGTTTCACGAGCCCAGTAGGTGGCATATCTCAATTTCGAAAATTTTGCAGATACTGCAGTTTTCCATTTTAGGGGCAATAATGTATGGAGAGTTCGTCACATAGAGGGTATATACATCTGCCATCAATTCAAATGAGTTTATACTTAGCTTTCACTTTGTGCGTCCGTTGTTTAGACAAGATCCCGAGAACGAGTTTACAGATTTTGATGAGGGTTCAGTAGAAAATATCTTTCTGAACTTCCTCCAGATGGTTAATCTTGGGGATGTCGATGAAACTGACGAACCAAGGAGAAAGTCAAAGTGTCATGTCATCTCTGTGGTAGAGTTAATACCAGATTTGGAGGAGATTGTGAAGAATTCCTTAGTTTTTGGAACTGACTCACCAGTACATTTATATACTGCTTTTAATACTGTTTGTTTGATAATGCTAACCATGTACAGAAATAGTTATTAATTAAGGTTCTATACTGTTTGGCATCCATATTAAGCAGTGCAGGATTGAACACCACGACCTTCTTGCCAACAACACACCCTCTTAAGTGTGGTCGATTAAAATTAATGGTATTGATTGCCTTGCAAAGAGAGAGAGAGAGAGAGAGACCTTTATGTCGGTTGCATTTGAGATGAAGTGTTGATGCTGATGCAGGTCAGGAGATGGTGGTGGGGCGGGGGGGGGGTGGCTCAGCAAGCCATTAGTCGAGAATATCATTTACTTCGCTTTAGGTTTTGACCCCTTTATTCTGAACTCTACTCCCGAGGTCAAGATCAAGGTCTCCCGCCATGAGGTCGCGTGAAATTAGAGGTCTCACGCCTAAATGAACATTTTCGTTTGTTGATGCAAGCGTAATCTCGAGATTATTATAATGTTATGTTGTAAGAAGGGTGTTGAAATTGTGAGGCTTTCATCAAGGTCGAGGGTATCGCCATCTTGTAAAACAGGTAAATCTCTACCGAAATTTACAGCAGACCTTTTGATTCTGGTGAACGGGACAGTGAAATGAATTGTGGATACTGTGACTTGTTACAGGCCTTGGAGATCAGGTACTACTGGCAGTGGCTCACAGTGAGGCCTGAATAAAAGCTAAGGCTAGTTGTAATGTTTATTGCAATGACAATAGTCACTGTATATTTACCTCTTGTGCTGGAAAACTTCCACTGTAATAGCTGTTTCCTGTATAAACAGAGAAATTCATTAGGAACACGTGTTCAGCTCATACACACAGTGCGCCACTCACCTTCATTTTGAACGTACTCACGTTTTGGTTCCTTGGATCTTGTGGTGCTGAAAGTGGCATTTCGGTTTCAGTACCACTTCAACTCCATCTGTCTACCTATTCCCAAGTCCTCTTATTATCCATCCCTGCATATTGACTCACATTCTCTTCACATGGTCATACCATCCAAGAAACACTGATTAATCTTTGTATCAGCTCTTCGTATCTGAACATATTCTTTTCATTTCTTTTTATTCCACGTGTAATAAAGCAGACAGTTCATTGAGAACAGTTTTATTTTTCTATTTACTCTCATGCGCCTTGAACAGTCACACTCCACTTCCATAAAGGCGAATTTGATCAACAATTATTCTAATATAACCCAACTTTTAGAAACTTGTTTGTTAGCCTTATAATCGAACCAGGTTATGATGAAACATGGCTCGGTGGAATCATGGAGCGTGGCGTGTCTTGTGAAAGTCCCTTCACACGCTTCGCTAAGTGACCGAACTTGACTCTTCATTTAAAAAATCCACGAAGCAGCATTTCTCTCTCTCTCTCTCTCTCTCTCTCTCTCTCTCTCTCTCTCTCTCTCTCTCTCTCTCTCTCTCTCAGAAACTTAAAAATAAAACAGTTTTCAGACAGGTTTACCGTTTCAGTATTTTTGATTTGCGTGCACAGTTTTTTTTCGTGTGTATGTTGGAATAGAATTTTAGTATGTGAAAGTATATGTGAAGAGTTATCCTTCCATATAATGCAGTTTTGCTGTTAAGGTAGATAGAAGTCCATCATGGTAGTTTACATTAGTTTTCTGTATATCAGTGTGTCAATAATGTATATATTTGATATTAACTATAAGACACTTTATAAACACGCAAACGCACGCATACATATACATTTATATACATATGTATATATATATATATATTATATATAATATGATAATCTTTGAATATATCGTTATGATTATAACCAAAACAAATAAAGCTCATCCCCTGCATAAGGAGAAGCTCATTTTTTACATGATATACTAAAGATTGACTTAGCTAATTATCAATCAATCTTAACAGGGTCACACAATAGAATATAATAAACAAATTAATGATTTCCTAAAGATTATGACTCAGGAATCAACTGATGAAGGCTAACAGTATAATAGACAAATGAAGTTCCGTATTATGACTTGGGAATTATTGATGAAGTCTAATAGTTTAGACTATCCCATGTCCTCTTTATATTAAAATATTAAGATTTTTCGTACCATTCCATGTGCTTCCTTATATTTAATTCCATGGAATTGCATGGTCTTAGGAACTGGCAATGGAAGGATAGCCTGGGTGGCCACAGTTGCCACAGAAACTCGGAAGATGGCAACAGCTGTGGCCTGGTGAATTCAGTCGTTCCTTTGTGTATCTGCTCGAGATGTTTTTAGACTCCCTATTTTATTCGTAGTTAAACTTTTACAAAGTGATTATGCGTTGTAGTTTCATCTCCCTTACAAGGAGAACCCTAAGTCTCGCTGTCTCGACATATGTGAGAATTTTAGCGTCTGCAACTCCGAGATGCTTATCTTGCTTGCAGGTCTGATGTTGCCCAAGTGCACACTTTCCTTCCCCCCAACTTACGCCCTGTACCCCTTGCTTCCCCCACCCCTTGCCACCCTTACCATTTTTTTTTCATCCACCGGGCACCTTACTGTGTTCTCCCTTTCATAGACAGAAGTGCTCAAGTTGCCCTAAATTCAAAGCTGCTCCTCTTCTCTCTCTCTCTCTCTCCTCCTCCTCCTCCTCCTCCTCCTCCTCCTCCTCCTCCTCCTCCTCCTCCTCCTCCACCTCCACACGCACGTATCTTGAACCTGACTCCTGTGTTACGGGTGAGCAGCGTTGTAGAGTGTGGACTGCAGATCATGGCCGGAATGGGTCTTTGTTTTGGTCATTCATGTGGAGGTGTTACGTCAGAGGGCATATCACCTTCCTCCCAATGAATGAGAGATCTGTACGACTTCAGGTGTACCCAGTTGTATTACTGTAGACTTCAGGTGTACCCAGTTGTATTACTGTAGACTTCAGGTGCACCCAATTGTATTACTGTAGACTTCAGGTGTACCCAGTTGTATTACTGTAGACTTCAGGTGTACCCAATTGTATTACTGTAGGCTTCAGGTGTACCCAATTGTATTACAGTCTTAAATATGGGTTAGTGAAAACGTTTGCTTGATGTTATTGATTAGATTCCAAAGAGTGAATTTAGGGGAGGGGATTCACTTAGTCGTCTTCTTTAAACTAATTATTTTCGAACGTGTATCAAAGTAAAGTCAGTTTGCTGACGTGTTCCATAGTACCAGGATGAACATCATGTTCGTTGGCAGTGTTTTGTTATAGCAGCGTGTCCGCAAGTTTAATGAGGTTGCGTCATCTATCTAAAACGTCTAATTAAAGTATAATAATGATGATAAACCTCGTCTTCCAGTCAAGAGGTCAGCACCAGGCTCTTGGCTGGGGGAACGGGAGCTTTTTCAACCTGAGGTGGCTTCGCCTCCTTCAGACGAGGAAACAAATTATTTTGTCATGTTTTCCAAGTTTTATCTTACTGAAGATAACTGCAGATAATTTTTATGTTCTTTTGGTAACAATTTTTGTTAATTAATTTTTTTAACAGTGAAAATCACTGTAAATAATTTTTATTTTCTGTGTAGTAAGAAATGTTGTAAAATTCTTAATTTTTAACAGTGAAAATCACTGTAAATCATTTTTATTTCCGATGTCGTAAGAAGTTTTGCAAATTTCTGAATTTGTAAACAGTGAAAATCACTGTAAATCATTTACATGTCCTATGTAGGAACAGGTTTTGTTAATTTCTTATTTTCTTAAAGTGAAAATCACTGTAAATCATTTTTATTTCGTATGCAGTAAGAAGTTTTGTTTACTTCTTATTTTTTTAACAGTAAAAATCACTGTAAATAATTTTTATTTCCTATGTAGTAAGACCTTTCGTTAATTTCTTAATAACTTAACCAGTTAATGAACAAGAAAAATGCATAGTTAGCGTATGCAGATGAGAAGTTCCCTCACGATTCCATTTGACCCTTGACCCCAAGTTGACCTCTAGAGCAGGGCGTGCTGCCGTTGCTTCCTCCGGGAGGTCCTTCCGAATTGCCTATGAAAGACTGTTATTATTATTGGTATTATTGTTCATTTAGCGAACGCTATAAATTATTTTTTTAGTTTTATTGTTCATTTAGCGAACGCTATCAATTATTTTTTTTATAGTTTTTATTGTTGTTGATGTTATTATTTTTCATTTTTATTTAACATACTCACTTGGTTTCCCCATTGTTTAAGGAGCTTATGTGATAGCTATCTTTTATTAATGGTCACCCATCCGGAGAATGACCAGGCACAGAGTAGTGAATATGATGCTGCCTCACGTTTGTTGGTGTAATTGGTATAACTTATTGTTATTGTCTTGCCTTATGGATGTTATGATTATTGTGATCGCTTTTTAGGGTTATTATTATTATTATTATTATATGCCATTCCAACAACTCACTCAGTTTATTATTATTATTAATTATTATTTTTATATGCAGATGCAAAAACTTACTCATTTTGTCATTATTATTATTATTATTATTATTATTATTATTATTATTATTATTATTATTATTATATGCAAATGCAGAAACTCATTCAGTTTTATTATTATTATTATTATTATTATTATTATTATTATATGCAAATGCAGAAACTCATTCAGTTTTATTATTATTATATTATTATTATTATTATTATTATTATTATATTATTATTATTATTATTATTATTATTATTATTATTATTATTATTATTATAATACGCAAACGCAACAACTCACTCAGTTTTTTCCTTCTTCTTCTTCCGCAGGTAAGTTGACATTGGACGGAGAAACAACAACTCCCTCTTTACGACCGTACCTTCACATTCTAGTAAGTCATAAAGGACGAAGAAGAAATGTCGCCCAAATGGGTTTATATTCTGGAGGTCGCACTTCAGACAGGTATTTCCTCCTCGGCGCCTTCTCTCCACTTCTCCGTCTTTTCCTCGTTTCTGCAGTGTCCTCAGGAGAGGGATTCTCGGTCGTCTCTGTCGTTTATGTGTGTGTGTGTGTGTGTTTGTACATCTGCAGTGCTCTCCAAGAGGGGTCTCTCCATCTTTAAATGCACGTGTCCGGTTTGTTCTACTCTCCTATCGGGTCGTGTTTATATTTTTCATGATTTTTTTTTTTATGCTTGTCGTTCTCTTATGATGTTTCCTTATTCGTTTCTTCTCTTTGTGTTTGACATTTTCATACAATGTTTCTTTATATTTTCTTTCTCTCATTTTCATTATATATTTCCTTATACATTTCTCCTCTCATTTCTCGTAATGTATTTCGTTCTACATTTCTTCTGTTATTTCTCATTTGCGTAATATATTTCCTTATACATTTCTTCTCTTATTTGTCATTTTCATATATTTCCTGAGACATTTCTTTTATTTGTCATTTTCTTATATTTCCTGAGACATTTCTTGTATTTGTCATTTTCTTATATTTCCTGAGACATTCCTTTTATTTGTCATTTTCTTATATATTTCCCGAGACATTTCTTTTATTTGTCATTTTCATGATATATTTCCGTACATTTCTTGTCTTATTTCTCATTTTCATATATTTCTTCATACATTTATTTGTGAGTTTCAAATAATATTTCCTGATACATTTCTTCCCTTATTTCTCATTTGCATAATATATTTCTTCATACATTTTTTTATTTGTCAGTTTCATATATTTCCTAATACATTTCTCCTCTCATTTCTCATGATATATATCCGTATACATTTCTTGTCTTATTTCCCATTTTCATATATTTCTTCATACATTTGTGTCAGTTTCATTCACATATTTCTTCTCTGATTTCTCATTTGCATAATGCATTTCTTCTCTTATTTCCCATTTTCATATATTTCCACCCATTTCTCTTCGATTTCTCTTTCATTCTATCGCGAGTGGACCTTTTGGCTCGTCGCAGATAACAGTGCAGAAGGAAAATAATGAAGCGTTTGCCTCAGCGTCACGTCAGTTCGTATCTGACGTGAATTCAGGCCGCTTGCGACTGGCTGTAGGAAATTGAGAACGGGTGGAGTTGGAAAAGCTGCGAGTTCCAGCGTCGGGAGTTTAAAGTCCCCGTGATTGGTCGAAATCCTCGTGACGTCACAGAGGGGTACGGATGCAGCGGACATTCTTATGCCCCTGTGGGATTGTTCCAAATAATAATAATAATAATAATAATAATAATAATAATAATAATAATAATGATGTTTGTAAATGGGGTTAATCTTCTGAATAATAATAATAATAATAATAATAATAATAATGATGATGATGATGATGTTTGTAAAATGAATTCCTGTTTGTTTCCTGATTATTTTTAGACGAAATTTTATTATTATTATTATTATTATTATTATTATTATTATTATTATTATTATAAAGAACGGGATTTTATGGAGGAAATATATAACGGGAATTGAATGAAGAATACAGCAATCAAGCGAGAATAAAATAAGGAAAAGGAATAAAGTAGGAAAGAATAAAATCAGACTTTTTATCTAGCAGCATACAATAACCAAGTCATTTCCCGCCAATAGATAGTTAGTTAATTACATTTATGATTACCTTGAACGGCAGTTATACCTACTCGCCGTCATCAGTTAGGTTACAACTATTAAAACATCACGTCCTGTTCTCGTTTTGGCTCGGATAATCACTGAACTTTTCTCACGATCAACATTTAGCAGGTTTTTTCGGCTAGAGGGCTGGAAATTGGTATGTTGATCAGCCACCCTCCAATCGTCAAACATACCAAATTGCACCCCTCTAGCTTCAGTAGTTTTGATTTGATTTTAGGTTAAAGTTAGCCATAATCGTGCGTCTGGCAGCGGTATAGGCCATGCCACCACCGGGCCTAGGTTAAAGTTTCAGATCTTAAAAACTACTGAGGCTTGAGGGCTGCAATTTGGTATGTTGATCATCCACCCTCCAGTCATCAAACATACCAAATTGCAGCTATCTAGCCCGGGTGGTTTTTATTTTAAGTAAGGTTAAAGTTAGCTATAATCGTGCGTCTGGCGACGATACAGGCCAGGCCACCACCGTCCCGTGGTTAAAGTTTCATGGGCCGCGGCTCATGCAGCATTATACCGAGACCACCGAAAAATAGATCTATTTTCGGTGGCCTTGATTATACTCTGTACAGAAAACTCGATTGCGCCGAAGAAACTTAGGCTCATTTTTACTTGGGTTAACTTGAAAACAGGTTCTAATTGATATACCTCTCTCTCTCTCTCTCTCTCTCTCTCTCTCTCTCTCTCTCTCTCTCTCTCTCTCTCTCTCTCTCTCTCTCTCCCAAATCACTGACACCGACAGTTAACTCATCAAAGCAGCGTTTAACAGAAATGCCACTCGAATTCAGGGTCGCTGCTCTGTCAAGTCGGTGTCTCGACCCCTCCCAAATTACCCGGCAGGGACCTCATTCATTACGGCGTTTTAGTTCAGTAGCGACAGAAAAGCACGGAGCGGGTTGGAGCCCTTCTTGGGCGAATGCACGAAGGAGGTGGAGGAGTTTCACTGAGTGTTTTGCTTTTTAGAAAGCTTCGTTATAATTTTTTTTTTTATCGTTCGGTTCGTGAAAAATTTTTTTTTTTTCGTTTTATCTCATGTGAATTTTGTCGTTCATCACCAGTAATGCTGATGATTATTATTATTATTATTATTATTATTATTATTATTATTATTATTATTATTATTATTATTATTCTGTCTCCTGAAAGCTTATTTTTCGTTTCATCTTGCGTGAATTTTCATGACCAGTGATTATTATTATTATTATTATTATTATTATTATTATTATATGTTTGTCTCCCAAAAATTTATTTTTCGTTTCATCTTGCGTGAATTTTCTCGTTCATGACCAGTAATGCTTTATTTATTATTATTATTATTATTATTATTATTATTATTATTATTATTATTATTATTATTATTCTTCGTTTGTCTCCTGAAAGTTTAATTTTTCGTTTCATCTTGCGTGAATTTTGTGTTCATGAGCAGTATTACTGATTATTATTTTTATTATTATTATTATTATTATTATTATTATTATTATTATTATTATTATTATTATTATTATTATTATTATCGCATCAGTCACTAAATTGACGAAGAAATCCACAACGACGTCGAAATCTCTCATTTTATTCATATTTTTAAAAACACATTTAAACTGATGCCAATGTGGATTTCTTCTCCATTATTAGTATATTTTTCTTCATCGGAAACTGTTGCTTACTTGGGTTTTGTTTCTTAGTAAGAAGAAGAATTTCCCGCCTCCCACTTCTTGCTGAAGATGCGGCAAGGCCTGTTTCGGAATTCAGTCATTGTGGGTCAGCGAAGGTCGCCAATCTAGGTCACAGGTCATGAGGTATTGGTTTCCCCCCTTTCTCCCGAGAGAGAACTTTCCTCTTGTTGGTGAGGGGTGATAATACCTCTTGTCATTTTCCCACAACAAGAGTCGGTAATGTCAATAGTATATATATATATATACTGTATATATATATATATATATATATATATATATATATATATATATATATATATATATATATATATATATATATATATATATATATATATATATATAAAAGTAAGAGATACGTTGTGGATTATCTTTTCAATTTTGTCAAAAGTGGATTAAGAATTGGCAGAGTTTGTTGAAATGGTTTTATGCCAGACTTGGGCTCTCTTTTTCACAGGGACACTCAAAACTAACTCTCTCTCTCTCTCTCTCTCTCTCTCTCTCTCTCTCTCTCTCTCTCTCTCTCTCTCTCTCTCTCTCTCTCTCTCTCTCTCTCAGTTCACGGCCGGTTTCAGGTTTTTGGTGTCAAGTCGCTGGGAAAATCCCAAAATTTTGCTGACATCTGTCATATTTATAGATACTGACTTACCAATACAACAAGTTTTTTCTAATAATTTTCTAATAATTATCCCTTTGAAAGACTTGTAGTGTTATATATTATTTTTTATTTTATTTGCCAGAGGCAGGATAGTTGCCATGAGTTTCATAATCGGTATTAGCATTACGGTAGTTGAGAATTGTAGCCCCTTAATTACATACTGCATAGATATTTTAGTATGCGTTATGAACCTTACTGTCGAAGTCATTGCAAGGTTCGTCTTTTTCTCATATGTTACCTCTCCTCAGATCGAGATCACAGTTTCACCCTCGAGCCGGTTTCAGTCTCTCTCTCTCTCTCTCTCTCTCTCTCTCTCTGGCCACTTACGTCTTTTAAGCTCTTTTCGGCTTTCTCTTGTTTTCTCTCATGCATCTGACGTGTGCCTACGTACTTTTATTGTTTTTCCTTTCGTCCGACAGTTACTTTCTCTCTCTCTCTCTCTCTCTCTCTCTCTCTCTCTCTCTCTCTCTCTCTCTCTCTCTCTCTCCGTAATTACACGGAGTTCGTTGTTCGGAGAAGTGTCCTGAGTGCATCTCCACCGCTGTAGCAGATAATTGATGGTCGCATTTCACGTACCTGCATAGAAAGTGGCTGTTTCGACAAGCCCCTCTTATGGGGAACTGCAGCGAATTATGCAAATGTTGCTACCGGAGATTCTTCTTCTTCTTCTTCTTCTTCTTCTTCTTCTTCTTCTTCTTCTTCTTCCTCTCTGGTAAACCTGGAGGAGGACGCAGATGAGGAGGCCTTAAAATAGTTGATGTCACTTTTGCGCGAACTTGCGCCGTGAAAACAGAAATTACCCACTAGTACTGTAATCACTTATATAATAATAATGTTGGTAGTAGGTACTCTTGCTTTGTGTCTTGCTGTTTCATTAACGTTTTATAATAAATCTTTACCAGATGTCTTACTGAATGGTTGAAAAAACACCGCCACAAGTATAGTAATTGATTAGCCTTGTCGAGGGAATATGGTGTAAAACTTGGGTTGCATGTCAGAATCATTTTTTTTTTTTTTTTTGAAGGCGTAACGGTGGAAGAGAGAGGCGTCGCTTGCATAATATTGTAAAAGCGTATTTACGTAAATGCTATTGTAAAAGCGTAGTTAAGTAGACGTGAAAAAGATATTTATTACAATACAGATGAGATTAAGCACCGTGAATACAATTGCATGTTGATTTCCAAATACTGGGGTGTATCAAGTTTCCATTTGCCTTTCAAGCAACTTGATTGTGATATTAGCGCCCCTGGCCTTCCCTTTTGCAGTAACTCATCAACGATGTTTGTTGTGGTAAGGCCAGTATGACGTCAGTCAATCAATCAATCAATCCCCTTTCACGTTTTTGAATTGTGGAAGTCTTGTCTTGCCGTGTTACACATGTGGTCCGGTTTGTTTCGGCTGAAATGCGGCAACGCCATCTACTGTTCCCCCCTCTTTCCTTTCTTTATTCTCATCTGTATGTCATGTCTGTACTTGTTTGTCTTTGTTGGAGGTTATTTGCTTTTGTTTTTAGTCATCTTTTCATTTCTTGAAGATTATTTTCATTTTTTTAGTCTTCTTTTCATTTCTTGAAGGTTATTTTCATTTTTTTCCATCTTTTCATTTCTTGAAGGTTATTTTATTTTTTAGTCTTCTTTTCATTTTTTGGCTGTGTACAAATTATATGATAATGACATTCTGTTTAGCAGCAGGTTACTTAGAAAGTTAATGACATTTTATTACCAGTCGTATTTGTACTGTACATTGATGTCCACCGTTCATCACACAGGTAATAGACGGGTCAATTTCAACCATTTTATCCCAAAATTAAATGCACTAGTGTCCACCATCGAATGAGAAACAAAACAAAAAATTCCTTTATTTTAATAATTAGAGATACGATAGAATACAAATTCACCGTGTACAGGAACCCGATGTTTGCACTTTCAAATAATCACCTTTTTTTTTTTTTTAGTTGCCTTGACATCTAAATTTGTTTTGAATTTGGAATGAAATCTGCACTTAAGGGTGAACCGTTTTCTTTGGAGAAAACGCCCTCCGCTGTGTTTTACGAGGTGCTCAGACACCTGTTTGCAGATGTGTGGTGGTAACAGATGTTGATAACAATAGTGTCAAGGTCTTTGTTTTCTCTCTCTCTCTCTCTCTCTTTATATATCTCTCTTTTATATATATATATATATATATATATATATATACTAGTGTGTAAATATATACATACACACATACTGTATATGTATATATGTGTATATATTGAATCACGGAAAATATGGAACGTGCTGAATCTGTAAAATAAATAAAGACAAAATCCACGAAGGAAAGAGAAACACCTTCGACTCTCAGTAAAGGACGACAGTAAAGGCCTCGCAGCACTCCAGTGTTTTCTTTCGTTCATGGATTTTATATATATATATATATATATATATATATATATATATATATATATATATCTATATATATATATATATATATATATATATATATATATATATATATATATATATATATATATATATATATAAAACCTAACCTACTTGTTGATTTGATACTAGCTTGCTGTGGCACGTGATACACGAGTCGCCTGCATGTCAGGAATGAGAGTTTTTCTCTTCTTGCTATACCCACCGGCCACTTTGATTTGCGGAGTCGAGCTGCCTCGGGTCAGGTCAATATTTGAATTGGCAACAACCTACGAAACCCTGTGTGTGGCATTTGGCACATAATCACTTGTAACTTTCCCAGAGGCATTAGAGGCTAGCAGCTTCATCCCGAAAAGGTTGTGAAGAACTGCAAAACTCCCACTAAAGATTGATTCAGTGGGTCATACTAAGGTCATAGACGTCAATAGAGTAGATTACTTAACTTTATTTTATCGCGTGTCTTTTTCTTGCACGACCTTCGTCTCATCCTGGTGTGGGGTCGGCCGCCGAAATATTCCATCTCATTTTAAAAGGCCCCGGTCTGCTTTTTTCCTGCTGTGATGGCCTCTGTATGTACGGCATGTTTATAATCGTGTCACTTAGTAATTTGGATGGTGTGCGTTTTAGGTTGACGAATGAATGCATAATATATATATATATATATATATATATATATATATATATATATATATATATATATATATATATATATATATAGTGTATATATATATATATATTTATATTTATATACAGTGTATATATATATGTACATATATATATTTATTTTTTATATATTTATATTTATACATACATACATACATACACACAAACTCACTTACATACATATACATACATACCCTTAATGTAACCCACAGTAGTGGGCCAACAACCAGATACATAATTTACCTCTTAGTTTAACAGGGGGTTTTAGGGACCGTGCCATTCGTCCCTCCTCGTCCGGTTCGAGAATCGAACACGGGGTCGTCCAGCGACACGCTACAAGGAGAGAGAGAGAGAGAGAGAGAGAGAGAGAGAGAGAGAGAGAGAGAGAGAGAGAGAGAGAGTTTTATACGAATACCAAGGTAATGGAACCTCTCATTGTGACGAATAGCTGAATCAATACATTCCTGCCTTGGTTGGCAAGGTCTTGGCACTGGCACTGGCACTGGTCCTCAATTTCCAGTCAAATGGTAGTTACACCTTCATTAGACCTTCATACACGAGAGAGAGAGAGAGAGAGAGAGAGAGAGAGAGAGAGAGAGAGAGAGAGGTGGGGGGTGAAGGCGATGGAGGAGGGGATAATGTCCAGAATTGCTTTTAGCGTCACGCAATTTTTTTATTCATTTTTTTATTCAGTCTTTTTTTTTTTTAATTCAATCATCCAGACTCAGTTCCTTCCATATAATGTTCCCAAAAAAATTACACACCATCGTTACATATACTTTTTTGTGTTTTTTCATTAATATAACTTCCAGCGTAATATTTCCAAAAAGCTGTAATTTGTAACTGCCTATCTTCCGCAATAATATTTACAAAAATCTGTAATTTGTAACTGCCTCGTTTATATGTTATTTTTTCACATGTTTTCTAATTCACTGTTGTTTTTATGACTTCCCCAAGTAACAGACCGTGGCCGACTTGACCTAATCTGTTTCCTGGTTCCCTCCGCGCATTATATATCTGCCTGCGTGTTCTTCCGTGTGTAATTTTCCCCTCGCCACCCCCCCCCCCAGCGGCATAGCATTCTTCCCTTTTCGTGTCTAGGACCCCTCACCTCTCTCTCTCTCTCTCTCTCTCTCTCTCTCTCTCTCTCTCTCTCTCTCTCTCTCTCTCTCTCTCGTTTGTTTGTCGACCGACTTTGTCATCAAGTCTTCAATTTCCTCTTATGTTTCTTTTCCCCTCGGTTCTTTTTTGTTCATTGTAACCTGTTCGTTCCCATTCTTATTCCTGTGTTCTTCCCGTCTTCTTTGGTTCCCCTTTCCCTCCTCCCCCCCTGTCCGGGACCCCTCCCCTCACCTCACCTCTCTCTCTCTCTCTCTCTCTCTCTCTCTCTCTCTCTCTCTCTCTCTCTCTCTCTCTCTCTCTCTCTTTCTGTCGTTTGTTTGTCGACCGACTTTGTCATCAAGTCTTCAATTTTCACTTAAGTTTCTTTTCTGTTCATTATTACCTGTTCGTTCCTGCGTTCTTCCCGTCTTCTTTGGTTCCCCTCACATAGCAAAGAGGGACACACGTAGCCAGGCATGAGGTACGGGATTTTGGGGGCCTGGGGTGAGAGAGGCACCTCCCGTGCCATGTGTGTGTGTGCGTGCGTGCGTGTCCGCGTGTGTATGTGCGCGCGTGTCCCCTCGGAAAGGCGTGACTCGACTTACCTGGCCCTCTCCTGAGTCTCCCCTCGGTCAGTCAGCATCGAAGCGGCGTCTTGGCGAGACGGTGTGGTTCTGAGTCCCGCTCCTGTCTCTTGTGACTGAGAGAGAGAGAGAGGGGGCCAAAGCTCCCCTCGCACATTTCCCCCTCATCGCGTCACTTTGCGCTTCCCGTTCCTGGTTTCGAAAAGAGTTCCGTTACAGCCGCGATTTTCGCATCCTTGTGGCGTTGGAGGGTGTCAGTCAGCCTTTTCAGAGGAACTGTGATTTTCAAGTGACGATTGTCGATGCCAGTGAAGACTGCGGTGTTTGTGGATGATTTTGCACAAGGATTTGTGAAGTATGTGGTGTGTCATGTGGAGCCATGCTGGCTGGCTACATGCGACGGACGTGCCGAGTGGCGGTGTATAATGTCAAAGAACCCGCCGACTTTTCTATGGTTTCAGGAAAGGCTGGGAGTGTGCAAAGTGCATTTAATTTTTCTTCTTTTTTTTTTTTACAAAGTTGTTTGCTTTATTTAAGATATTTACACGTGTGAGAAGTTGAACCATCTGCTCTCCTGTCATCTGAATGCAGGACTATACATGATTTGTGTTGTGTGCATATATTCTTGCATTCTTTGTTTTTTTTGTGTGTGTGTACTTTATGATAAGATATACACAAGCAAACACCTCTGTTACATACGTATATGTATATATATATATATATATATATATATATATATATATATATATATATATATATATATATATATATATATATATATGAATTTTTGCCACATACACCGTAACATTTTATTTATTCATGTGTGTGTATAATGTGTGTGTGCAAATTTTTACTAAATTTGTGTTGGGGTTTGTGCATCGACTTAGCAGAAAACACTTAAAAAAAAAAAAAAAAAACAATAACATTATTACAGTTGTGTCTTGTCCGTCGTTACTGTATCCCATTTTCTCTGTTCTCGATGCCCGCAAAATCCTGGAATACAGTGACTTTGTTTTGGAAGTTCCAGGAACTAAGGTACTGGGAGTTTGTAGCGTGGAAGCGCTCGCTGGAATGCAGGCAGACGCGATTGATTGTGTCTTAGGAAAAACGGTGGAAGGGGTGGGGATGGATAGTCATCCTTAGGGGGCTGGAGGGGGGGCCGTCGGTTGAACTGAGTTGATGCCATGCGGTTGCTATTGACTGATAGAAAGGGCAGCAGACCGACGCTCCATTCCGCAGTAGGGAAAACGGTGCTTCCCCGTCAGAATCGTGTCTTTTATGCAGTTCCTTATTTCGGTTTTAACTAACTTGCTTGACCTGTATCAATAGGCCTTACCTGTGTAATACTAGCCTGCGTATACTAGCTGCGTATTTATTGTTTCTGTTCACAGTAACTCAGTTTTTGTATGTAGATTTGATGGCGTTTTCTGAGGAATTTTTTAAAATATTTCTTTTCTGTTTTTAAAATATTAATTTTTTGCTTTCTCCTAGGTTTGTTTTCATAGAGTGGAAATTTCTTTGCTTTCTAGGAACCTCGGTTTGGTTTGGATCATAAATTTCTTTGCTTTCCAGGAACCTAGGTTTTGGTTTAGGAATCTTTGTTTTTCTGCAGGTTTGGTTTGGATCATATTCTAATGGAGTTTCATCAGCCCTTCTTTCCCACTTCCGTTTTCCGTTCAGAGCTGTTCTCTCTTTTGTCTGTCCAGATATTTCTTACTCTTTTTTGCAAACGTTCCTGCATCCTTCTCCATCTTCTGGTGGCTTCCTTATAGTAATAATTGGGAGAAGCTTCAAGGGTTGTTTAAAAAAATGCCAGTGATGTATTTTATTACATACCGTATTTGCTTGATTCTGTAACGGGAATTCGATTTTTAAGAGTTTTACGTCGCTGATATATATTTTATGAAGTCTGTGTATAATCCAGTAACCTCCTGTGTATGACGTCAATCAAGTGAAAGCATTTCTTATGGTAATCACGATAAGGTTTCAAGTCTCGTGACTTCATTATTCATTCGTTCATGTTTCTCTTTTGCAGCCACAAGGTCGCTTCGTCGTCCCCCTTTTTTTTTATAGCTGTAATTGCGTCCGCTTCTGTTGAATTCTCCATCTCCCAGGCAGCCTTGTAAACACACTCCAAGCCACTTATTCTCACATTTATGGTCGAAGTTCGGAATAATCTGATTGCAGAGTGTCAGGCTTTATAATGCTCTTTGCTGGTCTGCTGTTATAGTGGTTAGTGTCGTGGCATGCCACTCAGATGTCGCTGGGGGTTCGCGTCTCCCCCAGGGCGATGAAAAATCACTGGCTCTGTATCATGGTCAGTTACTGCTGCAGTGTTGGGGGGTCTGCTGCGGTGGGAGGTTGAAACCAACATTCTTTGGAAGCTTGAATTTCAAGTCAGTGGCCCCTTTGGTGTGCTTGTTCTATGTGAATAGGTCAATAATAATAATAATAATAATAATAATAATAATAATAATAATAATAATAATAATAATTCTATGACCTTCCATTCTTTAAAATTTGGTTTTATCACTCAAGGGAGTTCAGTTCCACCCATTTCTTTCACGCGTCTCCATCATTGTTATGTCAGATTTGGATAATCTTGAAGTTGCTTGGCCCATCAGATAACGACCGAATTCTCTCTCTCTCTCTCTCTCTCTCTCTCTCTCTCTCTCTCTCTCTCTCTCTCTCTCTCTCTCTCTCTCTCTCATTGCTTGTTTGTGTATTTGTGCCCTATATATCCTTGGCTGTCTCTCTCTCTCTCTCTCTCTCTCTCTCTCTCTCTCTCTCATTGCTTGTTTGTGTATTTGTGCCCTATATATCCTTGGCTCTCTCTCTCTCTCTCTCTCTCTCTCTCTCTCTCTCTCTCTCTCTCTCTCTCTCATTGTTTGTTTGTGCATCCTTGGCTGGCTCTATATATTCATTGTTTGTGCATCGGTGGCCTATATATCTCTCTCTCTCTCTCTCTCTCTCTCTCTCTCTCTCTCTCTCTCTCTCATTGTTTGTTTGTGGACATTGGTGCCCTACATATCTTTGGCTGCTAAAAGTAGCATAAGATCGCAAGTCCGATCGATTTCTTATATATAGAGCCTGGCTGAAGTTCCATTACATTGATTGGGAAGTCTTGTTCCGTCGTATTTTGTCATCGACTTGGCGTTGCCTTTTACTGTCAATCATTGTGTTCGAATTTTGTAATTAATTAGTTTATTTTTTATGCGTGTAATTTTTATATAACTCTGAAATTGTGTGTTAGAGTTTTTAAGAGTTTTTAGCTGAAAAATGATAAAGAAGTAGTGGACTTATATTTTACTCTTTTTTATCAGTCATTCAGAGTTTTAAAATATTTTTTTATGCGCATGTCACTATAAAATGGTAAAGAAGAGCTTTAGGCAGTAGTGGACTTATTTTGAGTGTTTTTTCTGCAAGTATTGTACTCTTTAAATCATTCTTGAGATCAGTCATTCAGAGTTTTAAAATATTTTTTCTTATGCGCATGTCACTATAAAATGGTAAAGAACAGCTTCAGGCAGAAGGGGACTTATTTTGAGTGTTTTTTCTGCAAGTATCGTACTTGAGATCAATCATAGATTTTCAATTTATAACAAGGGTCAAGGTCACTTCAGTCAAAGGATTATATAGCTGGACAACACAATAACTTGTTTTTGGATTATTAATTTATAGGTTACTGGTTATTACTGGATAGAGCTAAAGGACCAGTCAGTATTATACTGTATATCGACTCACGCATGTTGCTGCAAGGGGAAATTAAATTTTTAGTATGCAGTGGTTTGCAGTATTTTTTTTTTTTTTTTTTACTCATTGCGTTGTGATGTGCTTAATTCCTTGCTGTTTTCTGTCGTTGATTTGTAGTCACTTTTAAAATTATTTTGTGCGATTTTCAACCATGCTTTACAAATTCGCAAACCAGACCGTTTTCACCTAAGTGCTCAAGTATTTCTTCTTAAATATCAGTACCTGTGAATCTTCAAGAACTTGAAGTTTTAAGAAGGTCAAAACAGCCCCAAATTTAGGAAATAAGTAAATAAAGAGAGAGAGAGAGAGAGAGAGAGAGAGAGAGAGAGAGAGAGAGAGAGAGAGAGAGAGAGAGAGAGAGAGAGATTATTTTAATCAGGTTCTTCCACACATGAACCGTCCAGATTGAATTAATCCCTAGATGCCTGGTCGCATAAATGGTGCGCTAATGAAATCGACGATTCTGGATTTTGGTTACACCTTGGTGTGCCAATATGGTTGAAAGGTCCTTGGGGTTATTTTGCTATTTTTTTGTGTATTGATGTTTTTGGTTTTGACCGCTACTGGTGGTTATCTGGAGAGATTGTAGACAGGAACGGAGGAAAAATGGATTTTTATCCATTTGAGTCTTGTTAGTTATGGATATGTTCAGAATCAGTAGTTTGCATGGAAGGAGAAAAAATGGTGGAATTATTTGACTTTAGAGTCTCAACTGAATTTCAGAATAAATGCCTAGAGATTGTCGAACGGTTATTTGCATATTCTTGAGTCCCGTTTATCGTTTTGCATATACATATTTAATCCATTTTCCTCTATGAAGAAGGAGCAATGTCAAACAACGGGTTTGGCTTTGTTTTTGACAATGAAGAACGCCCAGGCTATTTGATGGTAGACTCGAATCTCTTAAAATGAAGCCATACAGGTTAATTTAAAAGCAGCAGGTCACAAGATTTCAGAAAACAAAGAAAAAAAACCAGAATTCCATATTGTGGAAAGGAATGTCGTGATTGACAGACCAAACCAGTAGTGGGCCTTCAGTTTCGTGACTTCCCCACATCAGCTGCTTGATTGAGAGACTTGACGTATATATATATGTTTGCAAAAGCGTGACGTTGATATGATGTTTCGTGAAGCTTTTATTTACGTATATTCGTTTACACAAATACTTGGGCACAAAATCCTTTTACTTATTTTAGAGAAAGCATTTTTCTTATAGTAAGGAGACAAAGGAAGGCATATGTATACAGTTGCAGATGGGGAGTCAGTGGAGAGAAATTTTGTGAATGGATTTCCGACATTAGAAGAGGCAGGTAAAATAACTAAGGTTATGATTGAATTGAATTGAATTGAATATAGAATTTAGGCCAAAGACCAAGCACTGGGACTTATGAGGTCATTCAGCGCTGAAACGGAAATTAACAGTAAAAAGTTTGAAAGGTGTAACAGGAAGAAAATTCGCAGTTGCACTGTGAATCACTTGTTAGGAGAGGGAGGAAAGTAAGATGGAAGAAAGATAATATGGAAGGAGGTACAGAGAAAAAAACGAAAGGGGTTGCAGATAGGGGCCGAAGGAACCCCCACGAGGACTAAGGTCAAGAGACGTTAAATTGTATTTCCTTCGGATGCGTTGACATTGCTTGGTGTAGTTTATTGCCAGCATTGCGGACGGTTTGCCTTGAGTGCTTGAAAGCTGAGATATTAATGAAGGACAACGGCGCTAATTAACCTTAATAGAATTTGTTTGTCATTCTCACTTGTTCGTCGGATGCCATGTTTGTTCCCGTTATCCTCTTCCTAATGAATTTCACTGGGAGTTGTAATTGCATTGCCAGTGCCCAGTGGAATTCCATGCTCTTTAACCTTTTGCATAGGGAAGGCTGATTATTATTAGATAAAATTTTATTGTTTTATTATTGTTGTTAGTTTTTGCATGATATTAGTTACCTTTTGAGCCTCATTGCTCCATCGATTTAAGTTAGAGTGGTATTTTTTTATTGAGAACTGATTTTAATTCATATCGTGGAGTGTTTAAGGCTGTCAAAATTTGATAGTCCAGTTCTCGGAAATTGTTTTTCCTTCTCTAGCTTCCTCGTTATTAAGTCATCTCGGTGATTTGTATGACTAAATGTTTCCTCCTTTTTAGATGCTTCTTGATAATCGATTCGGGCTATCAAGTGATTAATCTGTTTGCTGAACTGGGTGGTTGAGGTATCTCTCAAATTATGAGTGCAGTAGATCTTTTTGTTTGTAATCCATAAACGTGGTCATTGAGAAGGAAGGAGGAACAGTAACTCAAGCGAACAGAGGTGGGTTTCGGGGTTCTTTGTAAGAGGTTGGAATATAGATTAGAAGTGCCCCGGGGGCATTTTCCCGAGATGCAACCGAGTATTGCACCTATTGGGACCTTTCCTGAAAAAGCGGGACGCCATGTCTTAAAAACTAACTATAGAATTTTCTTGAAAATAATCTCATTATTTACCAACCCAACTCAACCAAACCTAGGGGTATGGCAAAAAAAAAAAAAAAAAAAAAAACCACGTACTTGGTCTAAAGGGGAGGGTATTGGGAGGATGAAGGAGCGATGCCAAATGCCCTTTCCTCATTGTGCAAATACGGCTATTGAAGACTCCCTCTCGATTCCTTAAAAAAAAAAAGCTTTATTTAAGAAACACATCTTATTATAACCGAGGGCAGTTTTATGCTAATAATCCTGTTAGAAATAGAATATGAAAATACTAATTAAGACAAGGTGACATGGCTGTCCTCACGTGCTACCATATCTCCGTTTATCCCAAGGCGATGGTGAGGAAGAAACAATTATAGTTTTGGGCCAGTAGCCTTGGATTAACCCATATGCTTCCCCCGAGGTGGTAAAGATTAGTGATATAGTCAAATCCAAGGTCCTTCAGATATATTTGAAGGACCTTGGTCAAGCCAGAACGAGTGCGAACACGGCTATCATTAGCTACGGTGCCGAACCTCGTCGTGACTTTATAATCCGACTCCAGTTAAAGTAGTACCAATCTAAGGTGAGGGTTTAGGCGTGTCTAAAACCGAAAACACACGTTGCCATATCTTTAAGTTCTTTGTAGAGGTGGCCAAAGTCAAAGCTCTGTATTCCTTACTAATCCCCCAAGGGAAACATTACCCTAAGGTCAAAACCTATGTCCAGTACAGATTATCCTCCTTTCAGACTCAGGTGAGGGAAATGCCCACTCCAATTGTCTTAGAAGGGTTCGCTGGTATAAGTTTATTTTTCCTTTATTCAGATAAATATTTATCATATGGTGTGTATTGGTATTAAAAATTCAGAGTTATGAAACAGTTCTTTTTATTCTTAACTTATTTATCAACAATCTACAAAAGAGACAAAACTAAAGGGAAATCACGGATATGGTAAATTTCATACATTAAACATTTCTTTATTTTCAGAAGCATTCAAGTAATAAATACAGTATATCTAATAAATAAGAATGATAATGATTCACTTTATTTCAGTTTGTGATCATATACATGTACAATGGTTTACAATGAGAACAATACAGAACAGCGTATAAAGACGAGAGAGATTTTAAGAGGACTCTCATCGGAAGACTCCTCATCTGAAGAGTCAAGACTTATAATAAATGAGTCAATATATTTGTCTATCAAAATATCTTTTGCTGCATCTTCCACTTGCAATTGCTCGGCGTGTCTTACGGCCTTCTCCCAATTTTCAGGTGTCACAGTATCCAGAGCTTCTTTAGTAAGTTCCGATAGATTTGTCATCTTAAAATTGTTTCGTTTCGCTATGAAACTTTTCACTTGGCCCCAAATTAGTTCTATCGGGTTGTATTGGCAATGGTAGGGAGGAAGCCGAATAATTTCATGCCCATTTTCTGCTGCAATTTTATCTACGACATACGTGGTTTTATTTTAACAGAGTACTCCTTTACCATCTCTAAAAGTTGACTTTTCAACATTTTCTCTGTTGGTTTCGCACCTTTAGAGATGAGCCACTCTGTAATGACTGCCTTTTTGCTTGACATCGTTGGTACTTTTTCTACTTTCCTTGAATGATATGGAGCATTATCCATCACAATAACTGAAGCTGGAGGTATGTTCGGGAGCAACTGGCAACGAAACCATTCTTCAAATACTTCGTGGTTCATTTGACGGTGATAATCACCATCATTTTTTGCAGTGAATGTAAGCTCAGCGTTTGGAATGAAACCACATGCAGAGCCTGCATGTAGAATTATAAGTCGGCCACCTTTTCCTGACGGCACTTTAATTCCAGAAGCATTCTCTGATTTATTATCTTTCCAGCATTTCCCCACAGTATAATTCTGGTTAACCCAAGTCTCATCTAGATAAATTACATTTCTTCGGTTCTCTTTGACGTTTTGCATTTTTTCTAGGAATCTTGTTCGCAAGCACTGCACGTCATATCGTTCCATCAAAATTTTCTACCATCGAGTTTTGCGTACTGGAAACCAATTTCTTTCACTATTTTTCTTAAGATTCTCTACCACCTTTGAATCCTGTTCTTTCCCTCATTTCAGACAACACTTTGTTAATGGTTGGAATTTCTTTCCTCTCGTAAAATTGGAGAATTATCCGACGAAGCAAACATTTGTGAAGTCATCCAAACCAGTCACAGGTTTTGATCTTTTCCTCTTCTTTATCTCGTAAACTGGGTTACCAAATAATTCTTGCGACTCTCGTGCTTCTTTACATATTCGTTCAACAGTAGCTTTACTGACGTTTGTTGCCTCAGCTGTACGAAGAGTTGCATTCGCAACATTAGTAATGGGTCCTCTGTTTTGTTTCTCCATTGTGAAGTACCTTGACACATTATGAATAATTTTCCTTGCTTGTCCTTGAATGACTCCCAGTGAGAAACTCTGACCATCCATGACGACTGCAAAAGGCTGTATTGTCCTATAATGACAACTGTAGCTCATTATATACCCGTGCGCCTGGCCCGAGACACGAGGTCAGAGAAGTGCATACGAAAGCCACATTTCTTCACTTTATAAGGTTAATGTTAATGACTGGTTTAACACAATTGTCATCGGGCTCTGTGTACAAAAGTCACGATTCAATCATTCTTGGAGCAAATTTATTACTTTCAGTTACTAAACTACTCCCTTTACCTCATTAAAAATGTTAATAGATTGATGTTTGGCAATGCCAGATCGATGTTTGGCAATGCCAGATCAGTTTCAATCTAACCACGGTATTTGATTTATTTTTTCATCTTATCCCCGAATATTTTTCTCCATATTCAGTTGACTGTTGTCTTGGAACAATATACACAAGAAAAAAAAATAACGTCAAAGATGGAAAAACATTTTCATACTAAAATTTCTCTATTTACAGAAAAGTTCAGTCAACAAACATCTTTTAACCATTTAATCACATACACACACACACACACACACACACACACACACACGTGTTTGACCTTCAACTATGTTTGCATCCGCTAATTCTCACCTTCACCATAAAGGACCCAGCTTATAAGATTTGACCATTCTTAAGAGATTAACGAAGGTTATTGTTTCTTAACTGACAGATACAGATGTCAATACTTGACCTGAGAATCGAGATTGTAGATGTGGCAACATGTATGCCACGTTTCGTAAATATGATATTGAAAAACTGTTTAAAATATTGATCAATAACAACTTCATACATAAAAATCATGTTTAGTAAATATTTCAGAGTAATTCCACTCAGTTTTGTTATATAACAACGACCTATATTCCATGAAATTTTTCTTAGAATGGAAGTTTGGCAACGCACGTAAATGTCTCTCGTCCCCACAAAACCCTCACCTTAGATTGGTACTACTATAGTCTGCTTCCCTCAATTCGGGGCTCTTTAATCCGGTCATAAAATCCTGCTTAAATCCTACTTAGTCTCCACGGGCTGCCCAGAGAGGCAAGAGACCGTTCCAGGGAAAGGTCGACTCCAGGGTCGACTTAATCTATAATCTGCCGTCACTTGAGGAAACAATAACGCTATTTTTTTTTTTTTTTAAATTTCATCGCATCATTTATTTTTCTTAGTGTGTCTGGGATAGATTTTGGGCATTTATATGAGTCACTTAAGTGATTAGAAACTATACCGTTCTCATCCTACCGTGTGATCAAAACATTTTAAAGAATGATATCAGTTCTTTATTCATTAATTTTTTTTTATTATAAATTATCCTTGACTTGTCATCAAATTTCAGCTCTTTCGGTTATTTTACAATAGTGTCAAGCTGTTTGCCTTTTCTGACCTGGTATAGAGGTGTGGCACAGTGTTGCCACATCAACAGATATCGCAACTTAGGTCAAGGTATTTGTGAATCAGATCTGGGAAAAGCGTCACCGTCTAAAGCTTACTGCATGTTCGTAGTCATTTATCTATAAGAGTGGAGATTGAAGTGGTTTGGACATGTGGCTACGAACATGGCTGTCATTATCTACTTTGCCAAACTTCTTCCTGACCTATAACCCGACGACAGTTCTTTAATCCGGTCATAAAATCATACTTATCCTCAAGGAGGTTTCCCAACCTCCAGGGGAAAGAGGCCGTTTCGGACAATGTACAGATACCATCACTTGAGGAGCCAGGAACAGTAATTTTTTTTTTTATTACATTTTACCATTTTATTTTCATCAGTCAGTCTTGGCTAGATAACAGGACATTTGTATAATTCATTTAGATGATTGGAAAATAAATCATCCGTATCCTTCCCTGTTATCAAAATAGTTTAATGCATTATTTCAATTAATTTACTATCATTTCTTTTAATTATATAACTTATTCTTTACTTGTCATCAGATTTCAATTCTTTCGCTCGTCTAACTTCGAGAGAGAGAGGAAAAGTTTGTAGATGGAGTGATAAGGCGAAGGAGAATATGGAAAAGAAGAGTTTAACGGAGGAAGATGCTTTCGATAAGAGAATAGGGAGAAGATGCTTCAAGTCAGCCAACCCCTTAGCATAGGGATAGCGGTGGAGAGAGAAAGAGAGAGAGATAAGAGGAATAGGGAGACGAAGATAGGAATAGGGAGAAGATGCATTAATTAAGTCAGCCAACCCCTTAGCATAGGGATAGCAAGAGAGAGAGAGAGAGAGAGAGAGAGAGAGAGAGAGAGAGAAGATGCATCAAGTCAGACAACCCCTTGGCATAGGGATGGAGAGAGAGAGAGAGAGAGAGATTAAAGGTCACTTTCCCAAGACTTAAGAACAGCTTGAGGCTATTGTTAAATGGGTCCAGTGACTGGGGAAACTGTCAACATGGGATGAGAACAAGTAAAATTAAAGGTAAAAAGGAAAGTTGAAAGAGAAAACAGAATAACGTATACTGAAGACATTGAGAGAATGATGAAACATGACGGAACAGGACGAGACAAACAGATGACTTAGTTTGTTTTGTTGTTTTTATTTATTTTTTTTGTCTCGTCTTCATTCACAGCGTGAGAGAGTGGGCGAGAGAAATCTCGCTGAGAAGTTCCACACAGGTGTGGCGCTTTTCCCTCCTTGCAGGAGGCGTCGCCATTGTCGTTTTCTGTCCGCCCTCAGATCTTAAAGACTACTGAGGCTAGAGGGCTGTAAATTGGTATGGTGGTCATCCACCCTCCAATCATCAAACATATCAAATTGCAGCCCTCTAGCCTCAGTAGTTTTGGTTTTATTGAAGGTTAAAGTTAGCCATAATCGTGCTTCCGGCAGCGGAACAACACAGGCCACCACGACCCGCTGAGAGTTTTATGGGTCGCGGCTCTTACATCATTTTACCGAGACCACCGAAAGAGACAGCTGTTTTCGGTGACCTTGCTTGTGCGCTGTACAGAAAACTCGATTGTACCGAAGAAACTTCGGTGCATTTTTTATTTGTTTGTCATCGTGAAAATTAGGGTTTGTATCTAAGAATCCTCAAGACGGAAGGAAAATATTTCAGATCATTTTTCGACAGTTAATCAAATTAATTAGACATGGCATGACTCTCTCTCTCTCTCTCTCTCTCTCTCTCTCTCTCTCTCTCTCTCTCTCTCTCTCTCTCTCCCGGAGCCGAATCCAGGGTCAAAGAACAGCCAGCATCCGGATGAGTTATGGTGCCGGCGCAAGGATCGCTTCTTCCGAGGCAGCTGCTTTGGAGAAATGGGGTGATCTGCAGGATTCTCAGCAACATGATCTCTCTCTCTCTCTCTCTCTCTCTCTCTCTCTCTCTCTCTCTCTCTCTCTCTCTCTCTCTCTCTCTGTAGGTATCATTTTGGAAGTATTTTTTGCTTGCATCCACTTTCTCAGTATTATATATATATATATATATATATATATATATATATATATATATATATATATATATATATATATATATATATATATATATATATATATATATATAAACTGGATAACAGCACTGGACTGAATTATCTTGATTTCAATCTCTTCCAGTTTTTATAAAACCCAATTTTGCCAAGTGCAGTGCAATTTAATATATAGTTGTTGATAATGTATATATGTATATATATATATATATATATATATATATATATATATATATATATATATATATATATATATATATATATATATATATATATATAACTTCAAAACAGCAAAGGACTGAATTATTATGATTTCATTCTTCTGCAGTTTTTCAAAACCCTATTTTGCCAAGTGCAGTACAATTTAATATAGCCTGGTTGATAATGAAAGTATAATAATTGTCAGTACATTCGTATTTTTTAATGCACGAAATTGCAAAAAAAAATAAAAGAAAATAAAAGACATTTCAGTTTATCAGTATTGTCTTTGTATGTTTCCCGTTACGTCCCTGAGTTCCACTCTGGATATTGTGTACGAATTCATTTCCATTGTGTAATGCAGACGTCAACTTAAGGTAATGGGAACATGTTTGAATGTACCTCTCTCTCTCTCTCTCTCTCTCTCTCTCTCTCTCTCTCTCTCTCTCTCTCTCTCTCTCATGTGGATGCGTCTTTGTTTTGACGGGATGACCTTCCTTTGTTGCAAGTTTTCGACCCCAGAGGAAAAAAAAAGAAGTATGTCACCCGGTGACTTTGTTTGTACGTATGTATGTATGTGTGTTTGTGTGTGTGTGTGTGTTTGTGAGGGAATGCTGAATTATTGGCCCTGGGGAAACAGTTCCTATTTCCTTATACAGTAAATGCTGTTTGTTTTAATGGTTTATGTGCTTGCTCTCAGTTATATATATATATATATATATATATATATATATATATATATATATATATATATATATATATATATATATATATATATATATATATATATATATATATATGTGTGTGTGTGTGTGTGTGTGTGTGTGTGTGTG
>NC_089754.1:54892270-54917270 GCF_040412425.1 Macrobrachium rosenbergii
CGGCAACAAGAAAAGGGTTGAAGGAAGGGAAATGGGCGTAACCCCGAATGGAGAGACGGTCTGTTCTGTTCGGACGCGAAGTGGAAGCACAGTGATGTCAGATTGTGGTTACAGTATTTCATACGAGTCAGAGGCAGCTTGGCTGGGTTTTTCGAAGCACCTTGACAGAAGCCTGTAAGAGTAGGCTTGGCTTAATTGTCACAGTGAGTGCCATTGATTTGTCCCACAAGGTGGCACTTCCTAAATTGCCTTGCGCACCTGACTGTAGTGACACTCTTATGTTCTTACGGCGTTCCTTCGGGCCCCAAACATGTATAGCGCTTTGGCTTTTAGTTTTCATTTGTTGCGTTGGTTCCTCCTCAACTGGGACTCCAGCTTCCTGAATTTCCTATAGCTCCAGTTTCTTACACTTCAGAATAGGTGAGGCCACTACTACCAGTTCAGAAGTGACTCACTAGCCTGAGGAAAGGTCTTCTAGCTTACAATAAACATCCGTGTAATTTTAGATACCGTGTCTTTATCTTTTTTTTTTTTAATGCTTTGGATTTATAGTGAAAATTAGGAGAAAGAGAGAGAGAGAGAGAGAGAGAGAGAGAGAGAGAGAGAGAGAGAGAGAGAGAGAGAGAGAGAGAGAGAGAGTGAGTCTGTTTACGGTAGACTTTTCACACCAGAAGACCTTTACTAAGGTAAAGCAGTTCTTGCCATAAATAAAGTGTGTGGCCTTTCCGGGAGAATTAGTGTTAAGTGTGCTCTTTTGACATCGCGCCCACACTCACCATCTTGATAAGAGTTGTGCTGATTTTGCCCTTGGAAATATATCCTGGAGGAACAGGGAGCATGGAGAAGTGATAGGGAGCATGAGGAAGTAATAGGGAGCGTTTGGAAGTAATAGGGAGCATGGAAAGTAATAGGGAGCATGAAGAAGTAGCAGGGGACATGGAGAAGTAGAAAGGAGCATGAGGAAGTAATAGGGAGCATGGAGAAGTAATAGGGAGCATGAAGAAGTAGCAGGGGACATGGAGAAGTAAAGGGAGCATGAGGAAGTAATAGGGAGCATGGAGAAGTAATAGCGAGCATGGAGAAGTAATAGGAAGCATGGAGAAATAGCAGGGAGCATGGAGAAGTAATGGGGAACATGGAGAAGTGATAGGGAGCGTTTGGAAGTAATAGGGAGCATGGAGAAGTAATAGGGAGCACGAAGAAGTAGCAGGGGGCATGGAGAAGTAATAGGGAGTATGAGGAAGTAATAGGGAGCATGGAGAAGTAATAGGGGACATGGAGAAGTAATAGGGAGCGTTTGGAAGTAATAGGGAGCATGGAAAAGTAATAGGGAGCCAGAGTTCCATGGCACATTCTTACATACCCTGTGTACTGAGTAACGCACATTGAGGCTCGACTCTTCTTAAATATACGCATTTGCATATTGTTGTTACTCATTATCAGTGTATCTATAATGTAATCGCGTAACTAGTTTATGGATGTACACAGTCTGTCATAAGTAAGATGCATTAATTTGCGAGAAATTACTCCAGTACGTGCATGCTTCATTCATTTATTTATTTTTTATTGTAATATTTTGAAGAGTTTATCCAGCGTTGACTAGCTTTAGAGAGAGAGAGAGAGAGAGAGAGAGAGAGAGAGAGAGAGAGAGAGAGAGAGAGAGAGAGAGAGAGAGAGAGAGAGAGATTCTTTTCCATTTAAGCTCCGATGAATTATCATCATCATCATCATCGTCATCCCCTTTTTATATAATTGTCAGTGCCTCCCCTTTCAAAGGGAAGTGATGATGTATTGATTTCAAGGTGTTCTCTGTATTTGGGTATCGGGCCATCACGTTTTTTTCACTTTCGTAATCTCGTTCCATTATTGAAGCGAAACAAGAACTGGTTTGACTCTAGGTTATGTAGTAAGAAGTCGTGTGGAATCGGGGCAGTATTCATTACGATTTCTCTCAGGAAGAATACCTTTTCTCCATGATGTCGGTTATATGAAATATTTTTAGATTTTTATTTTAAATTGTTGTTGGAATATTTGGTAAGGCTGTAGATGTCGACTAACAGTCATTTTTATTTGATTTGATTCATGTAAAGTTTTACGGGTATTATCAGTTGGTAATGACAGGGTGACGCATCACTGAAATTTACATTAATGTATTGTTTTTTGGCCAAATTTATTCATTCTTTGTTGTTTGTTTTAATGCTGGTAGTTCTCCAAATGTTTTGTACGAATTCTCTCTCTCTTATTCTTTGTTATGAGAATCTCTCAGCTCCCCGATCTCGGAGAGATAACCTGAGGCAGTACAGTAGGTTGAAATTTTCAGTCAAGATGTAGGTCAACTGACGATCAAGTTCACAGTTTAGAAGTTTACTGATCGCTGGGCGGTTAGGCGTGACTGGCTTCTTTGCACAGTACCGGCATGTCTGAAATATACTTCGATAGTTATGTTTAGGATTACTAACCCTTTTCGTTACTTTGTTTAATGGTTTTTAATCATGTATGTGGTTATATTCATTTAAGAAAGTACCTTTTTTTTGAGAAAGGTAGACTTGGAAACACCAAGGTGAAATTTCGCAGTGATTCTCATTCCGGAGGAGGGGGCAGGTTGTCAAATAATCAGCCAGTGTCATTATAATTGGTTTTCATGTAAAACAAATCCAGTCCTAATATATTGGATAGAAAAAACGATGGCATATAGGTTGTCATTTTGGAAACAGGCCAAGATTACTGCCCGGATCTTCAGACATTTTTATTGCATATGATTATGCTCAATTTTAAAAATTTTTCTATCACAAGCATTTCCTGCGGTGTTGAATCTTTTTGTGTTGCATCTCTCTCTCTCTCTCTCTCTCTCTCTCTCTCTCTCTCTCTCTCTCTCTCTCTCTCTCTCTCAAGATAAGATATATATGCGTACGTGTGTGCACTTACTGAACTGCTCATCCAGGTGTTGACCTTGGTAGAATACCCCCTCGCCTACACTCGAATTCAAGACAGGCTCTCTCTCTCTCTCTCTCTCTCTCTCTCTCTCTCTCTCTCTCTCTCTCTCATTTTTTAGTCATGTATTTTTACTCTCTCTCTCTCTCTCTTTTTTAGTTTATATATTTTTACTCTTTACTCTCTCTCTCTCTCTCTCTCTCTCTCTCTCTCTCTCTCTCTCTCTCTCTCTCTCTCATTTTTTTTAGTTTTATGTATTTTTACTCTTTCTCTCTCTCTCTCTCTCTCTCTCTCTCTTAGTTTTATGTATTTTTATGTATATGTGGATATGATATGTATAGAAAAAGTAGAAGGGAATATCATTGACGATCCGAGTCGACGTTCAATCTTGGTCGACGGTCAATCTCGGTCCCCATCAGCCGGTTTTGAGTCATTTTCGTGGAATTTTTGTCCCGCCCGAGGAGATGGCAAGGAGAAATGGCTACCTGACATCGCGTTGGTAATTCTGACAAGTCCCTTTCATCTTTCTTCCACTGGACAATTCCTTAAAGGCCTTATTTACCGCATTATATCTCTCTTCTCATATCTTATTCATATCTTCATTCTTTGACATGCAGATTCTTATTCGTAAGGCAAACCGCATGGCTGCTCGTTGAAGTGACGTCATCGTGCACATGGCCGGCCTTGATTGGTCCGCTGGACCGGATGACGTCACCAACCTGGTTCCCTGAGCCAGATGGCGACTCCTTATTATGATTTCCCATATTTGTCTCGGCGGGATGGGCGACTTGGAAGGGGAAGAGAGACACGGCGAACGAGCGGGGAGATGGGAGATAAACTAGAAAGAACGTGGAGGGGAAAAGGTAGAATAAAAACGGAAGAAATAACGAAAGAGAAATGAGCACATTCATGAGATGGACAGAAAGACTGAAAGAGAATGTACAAAGTGAAGGGAGGCTCAAGGTATTGGTGATAACGACGGCCGTGGGGAAATGTTAAAAAAGAAGTGATGATAAAAGTTGTAAGTGTAAAGCGGTTTGAAAGCAGGTTTGGTTTTTTTTATGATGGAAATTCTATTCTCTCTCTCTCTCTCTCTCTCTCTCTCTCTCTCTCTCTCTCTCTCTCTCTCTCTCTCTCTCTCTCTCTCTGGATTCCGTAACCCCATTGAAGATAATTCTCATCAGCCGTTGTTCAGATGCTAGGAATTTTGTCCCTCTCTCGCCCACGAGGCACAAGGCTATTGCCCAGAGAGAGAGAGAGAGAGAGAGAGAGAGAGAGAGAGAGAGAGAGAGAGAAAGCGTTATCTCTTTGCATTCAGTGCAATGTATTTGAGAGAGAGAGAGAGAGAGAGAGAATATGAACTTTATGTCTTTGCATTCAGAGCACTGTACGTGGCAAGATCCTCTGCTTCTGAGGCTTGGAAGTTAACGTCCTCCCTCAGCCGATACCTAGGGCATCCTGTGTACCTGTCGCTATTTCATATTCAGGGTACGACACGTCCGAGGCATTGCTGCGGCTAAACCTACCTTGGGTCATGAGGAATGTTGACAGGGAGAAGGGAGAAGGTGAACGTAACGGCTGAAAAGATCATGAGAGAGAGAGAGAGAGAGAGAGAGAGAGAGAGAGAGAGAGAGAGAGAGAGAGAGAGAGAGAGAGAGAGAGAGAGAGAGAATTTGCACACCTAAAACAAATAGAAAATAAATTGCCTGAGACATTTCAGGGATTTTTGCAAAGAACAGGACCCTTTCGCTATGGGAGAAAGGATTTGCAGAAAGGGGTCGTGTAATGGAATGGAAGTTATATAAAATACGTAGGACATTGTTTATTTTTGGCCCACTGGGCATGTTAGGTCATTCGCTGAAGAGCAGAAGCACCAATCTGCAGCAAATGTTTAGCCTCGCTGTCGAACTTCTCCAAAGTTCCAGAGTTCCTTTATTCCTCACACCGCTGGATTTTGGAGCAGTCTCCTTGAGGAAGTCGTGCAGTTGGAACTTCAGAAGTTCAAGCGAAGATGCAATGCATTACGACCCTAATACAATGCTCCTTGCATTGTATGTTTTTATCTATTTATCTATTTATTAATTTTTTTTTTCTAATAAGTGAGATCTCTTCTTTCTGTATTTCTCTTTATCTTCTCTTACTTCCTAATGAGCACCATATTCTTTGGAAGCTTGAATTGATTCAAGTCAGTGGCCCCTTTGGTAGGCTTGCTCCATATGGGTAGGTTTCGTCTTCTGAATAATAATAATAATAACAATATATCTTCTGAATAATAATAATAATAATAATAATAATAATAATAATAATAATAATAATAGTAATAATAATAATAATAATAATAATAATAATAATAATAATAATAATAATAATTGGCCTTTCTCCTCTAGATCGAGAATGGGATATGCTGTATATCAGGTCCACAATAATATTCAGTGGTGAATTGTTGATTTTATAAAAAAAAAAAAAGTTACAAATTTGTAAGCTTTCGAACTTTGTCCTGGGGTTCATCTTCAGTCTAGACTGAAGATGAGCCCAGGACAAGGTTCGAAAGCTTTTGTAACTTTATTATAAAATCAACAATTCACCACTGAATATTATTGTGGACCTGATATACAATAATAACTTATGGGCATCAAGATCTGTAATCTATGGATCTCATTCGATTATCCGAAACTTTGTTGTACCTTTCGTTAAAGGGCCATGACTCGGTCAGGAAAGAGGATATATGTTGAGGAAGTGGAAGCCGTGTCTGTAAAAGGCCTGATTGGTTGGGGATGTCGCCCGATGATCTTCCTCCAGATACTCAGTAATGTGATCACCTCGCATACGTGTCCTCTAATCCTTGGTGGTCATGTGCTCTCTCTCTTCTTCTTCTTCTCTTCTTCTTCTTCTTCTTCTTCTTCTTCTTCTTCTTCTTCTTCTTCTTCTTCTTCTTCTTCTTCTTCTTCTCAGGAGTGAAGGTCATTGGTATTGGTTCCTGTGGTGATCCATTGTATAGCTATGGAATTATCGTTGTTATAATTTGTTATCTAATGCCGACGATGATAATGAAAACAATTACGTGAAAGTGAAAACTCATAGCCTGTCATTTTCCCATTTCGAAAACATCGTGCTCCGTCTGTCGCCTGTTGTAAAAAGAAGCATTTGGTAGAAATAGTTTGCGAGGTCGACTGACTGAACCAGAATAGGAAAATATTCGTCGAGTAGCCTGAAGTTTCATTCGCAGATGTTGTTCCTAACACATTGCTCAGCCAAAAGAATGATTTCTTTAGTGTTTATAATCTTTCCAGATGTATTTATTGAGCATTCGTTGTTTTTGGCTTTCTTGTTCGTTTTCCCATAATATTTTTGAATTTTGATTGCCATATGGTTACGCACGCCTGTTTTTTGTGGTGTTGCTTATCTATTTTGGCTGATGGCCATTGTTCGTTGTGATTTTGGTTTGAATGTTCATAGTTATTTCTCCAAATATATTTTTCAAATGTTTACATTTTTTTTTTATACGGATATTGGTTTGCGTTCAAGTAGTTACAGTAGTCATGATATGCCATCTGTTACTTTGAAAATCAATATTGACGTTACTCATAACTAACCTTTTGTCAGTTTTATCCTTCTTAATTATAAGAAGTCAGTTTTATCCTCCTTAATTATAAGAAATCTTCTGTCATTTTTTCCTTGCTTCTAAGTAACATTTTTGTCAGTTTTTTCTTATTTATAAGGAACCGTTTGTCAGCATTTCTTCATGTCCTCTCCTCACCATCTGTACTTCTGGGATTTTGCAACATGGCTCCTGGTATTCTTACCGTTCACCTTCCTCCAATTTTTGCCTCCTCTGTATGAACGACAAATTTTTCAAACTTGCCCTGCGAGACCAAAAATGACACTCGGTGGTCCCGTAAAATTACCTTTATTATAATAACGATAATGAAGGAAGGTTGCGTTAATAGGTATTTATGCTCGCCAAACATTTCGCCTCTGAGCTCAGGCCGAAAAAGAAGGGGGAAAAGTAGGAGACAAGAATGTTGGCCCTTAATCAAGAGAGATAAGGAGAATCTAACCTGTGATGGAAGGAAGGTTAAAGGTTAGAAAAGACATATTGGAAGAATTGAATTAAAGAGCACGGCCCTTGGGGGAAGGGGAGTTGGCTGGACCATCCATTTTTATAATGACATTCTTAGTCATTGAGTCAGATCTGTGTTTTATCACTGATCGTGTGACTCATAATAATAATAATAATAATAATAATAATAATAATAATGGTGAATAAATCCACAATGGTGTAAATGTAAATATATATTAGAAATATATATGTATAAAAACGAGAGCTTTGAGAATCTGATCGATTCTCCTTCATGCAGTCTGATTGAGAGAAGGAGAATCGAGCTGGTTCTCAAAGCTCTCTATATATATATATATATATATATATATATATATATATATATATATATATATATATATATATATATATATATATATATATATATTTATATATCTATTTCCATTTTAGTGACTCATGCTTTTATCTTTGATATATCTTTTCCATTTTAGTGAATGCTTTAATAATTTTTATAATAATAATAATAATAATAATAATAATAATAATAATAATAATAATGAAGTGTTTCTGATGTTTGTGCAATACTATTTGTGTGAATGACTGTAAAGAAAAAAAAAACAAACTAATAAAAAAAAAGTAGAATGGAAAATCTCGTTATTGTCAAGGCGTTGCAGTTTCCCCAGTTCGGTGCAACAACTGCAGGCAGTTGTCACCACGCTGCAGATGATTTCAGATTGCTTTTATCCGATACCTCCTCCGTCGGATATTCTCGCTTCTGATGGGATGGAGCCATTTGGAGGGATGCATCTCTTCTTTCTCCGTTTCCCATTCTACTTCCTCTTGCTTCTTCCTAACGAACACCATAATATTCTTTGGAAGGTCGAATTCCAAGTCAGTGGCTCTCTTTGGTGGGCTTGTTCCGTATGATTAGGTTTCGTCTACTGAATGTTGAGAATAATAATGTTGTAGGTCTCTCTCTCTCTCTCTCTCTCTCTCTCTCTCTCTCTCTCTCTCTCTCTCTCTCTCTCTCTCTCTCTCCTGGTGAAGGGCTCTCACCGTACCTTGAACACTGGAATAGCTGCGTCAAAGTATAGTTTTGATATCACAAATTTAACGTGTGTATTTTGTTAGTGACTGCACTTTCACCCAAAATATGTGACCTTTTCGTCTCCTCTGCCCCCATTTTCAAGGTTTTTCCCGTCCTCATCTGCTGATTTGCGTCCCTTCTGCATTTGTGAGGCCTTTTAGTCTTTTCATTGTTAACAATCATGGTCAGTGTTGTTTCTGACGAGGCTGTTGTGTCGAATGTGGATGCTTCGCTTTTGTTTTTCGCTTTCTTAGTATTGTTCGTTGTTGCTTTTATCATTAATTTTATTTAATTTTTATCAATTATTTTTCTTTATTTGTTTCACGTTTAGTTGTTCGTTATTGTTCGAGGTGGCATCCATTGTCATGTAACGGGCCAAAGAGGTCATCCTCTTTCCAACGGAGGTTCCACACAACAGAATGGCCACTTGTGAACGTCAGAAAAAGGTCAGCAGAGGGAAGGGAGGAGGAATGACTGCAAATGTTAGGTAAACACAGGTCCTGAACACGAGACCCATAAAAAAGTTTGTGTGGGAGGACTGTCCTTCTATGAACCGTACCTTTAGGGTATTTTTGCAAAAGGCTTCTCCCTCGACTATAATCTATGGTGGAGGTTCCGTGGGAAGTTTCAGCCTCAGTAAATTAGATTGTGGAAGCAACTTTGCGGGAGTCATCTTTCTCGCTTAACTTGATGGTTAGTTATGCGTTCATTGGTGGTATATATAATATTATATTTTTGTTAGGTTGGCATTTGAATTTGCTGAAACGCTTGTGGCCAGACACGTGACGGAGTTTATATTGATGCAGTTTTTTTAGTTTTCTGTAAAAGAAAACTATTGTGCCGGCTTTGTGTGTCCGTCCGCACTTTTTCTGTCCGCCCTCAGATCTTAAAAACTACTGAGGCTAGGGGGCTGCGAATTGGCTTGTTGATCATCCACCTTCCAGTCATCAAACATACCAAATTGCAGCCATTTAGCCTTAGTAGTTTTTATTTTATTTAAGGTTAAATTTAGCCATAATCGTGCTTTTGGCAACGATATAGGACAAGCCACCACCGTCCCGTTGTTAAAGTTTCACGGGCCGCGGTTCATACAGCGTTATACCGAGACCATTTTTCCTTGTTTTGTATCCGGAGATATTTTAGTTTCATCATAATTTATTTTTAGTACTTGCATTTTCCTATTTACTTTTTTGTTGAATTATAATATATATGTAATACTGATTTACTCTTCCCCATCATTATTCATTTGTTGAAATATAATTTATTGGAAGTATTTATTTACTTTTTCTTCATGTTGAATCATAGTGTATTGGGAGTACATGTTAACTTTTTCCTATTATTCATTCGTTGAATCATAATTAATTTGTAATATTTATTTACTTTTTCCCTATACTTAGTTATTCGTGTATTTAACACGAAACTGAACGACCCTGAAGCGTCGAGAAGAATAAGCCGTGTTATCTGCAAGTAGCCCAAACGATTGTATCGGTGATCAGTTTCGACAGTTATGTGGCCTCTATCTCTCAGACACGCACGGTCTCTCTCTCTCTCTCTCTCTCTCTCTCTCTCTCTCTCTCTCTCTCTCTCTCTCTCTCTCTCTCTCTCTCCTTTGCACGTGCACAAGTGTCGGTCATTTCATTCGACTGCTTCTTTTGTTTCTCGGCGTAACTCGCGACCGGGAAAAGATGAGAGAATTGCTTGGATTGCGCTTGGGTGCGAGTCACTTTTATTGGGCAGCTTTTCGCTGTGAATGGGTCTCTCTTTTAAATTCAAAATGACAGCCAGCGAGAACTACCATAAACTGTCCATTTCCCGTTGCCTGATATTAAGTGTTGTGATTTAATGTTTAATCCAGTAATATATGAGCGATAATGGTGGGAGTCAAATGGAGCAGCTTTCGGTTATATTTTCTGCTTGATTTGTGGCGCCTCTGCTGTCGAATATATATCGACTTCATGACTGCCACCTCGGTATCTTCAGACCTGAGATCCCTAACATCTTGTGTATTTGAAGAGATCATCTACACTTTGGGAAACTCGGACTATATGTGGGTGACATTACAGCAACCGTATTGGAGATCTTCAGTAAAGATTAAAGTAAAGCGACAAGAGTTTGTCATGTAACGAAATTAGTCCCAGGGAATTTAAATTTCTAATAGATGCAGTACAGTTCCCACTGGCCAGAAGGTTTTAACAACACAGCGCCTTCCTTTCTAGGAAATCATTTCTCAGAACAGTTATTTCTGCGTGAAAACGTGACAGTGGGTTTATTTTACACAAGCGTGTTGTTCTGAATTCATTTGCTTTTGAAAATGACGCTATCTGTAATTCAGAACGGAAATGCTTCAGCGCGACCAGTAAGAACTGACATATTTTGGGAACCACATTTCTCTGAAAGACTTAGCATTCATCAAGGAACTCTATGCTTGGTAAAGTGCGGTTTTGGTGACAGTTATTCTTCCGCAGTATGTTGTTCTGTAAACCAATATACCCATTGGTTTGGATGCCACTTTCTTCCTCCCACCAACTCTGGATGCGATGTTTCCTGCCAGATGTGTGGAATTAGTGGTGCTTGGATTTCATGGTTCTGTGGTTGTTTCTTTTCTGTCTTCTGTCGGGCTCTGGAATCCCCACCACCACCACCATCCTCCCCCCCCCTTTCTCTTCAATGTCTCCTGATTTGTTATCTTTCAGCATTCACACAGATCTTCATCTTTTGGAATTCGCCCCCGATTTTATTCTTTTTTAGTTTTCTGAAAAGAAAACATGTTGTGCCGGCTTTGTCTGTCGGTCCGCACTTTTTTCTATCCGCCCTCAGATCTTAAAAACTACTGAGGCCAGAGGGCTGCAAATTGATATGTTCATCATCCACCCTCCAATCATCAAACATACCAAATTTCAGCCCTCTAGCCTTAGTAGTTTTTATTTTATTTAAGGTTTAAGTTAGCCATAATCGAGCATCTGGCAACGATATAGGCCATGACACCACCGGTCCGTGGTTAAAGTTCGATGACCTTGATTATATGCTGTAGCGGCTGTACAGAAAACTCGATTGCGCCGAAAACACTTCGGAGTATTTTTTACTTTTTTTTTCAGTATCAACACTTCTCTCTGTTCACTGCAGAAATGCATCTCAGCTCTTTTGACTCTTGCGCTGTGTGATGGGAGGTTGACACCGAAGACCCCATTTTATTTCGGAGACGTCAGGAAATTGTGCAAGAGCCTGCAGTATCGAGTTTGCAAATGTCTTTGTCAAGCTTACTGACCAGAGCGAATTGCAGTTGTATTTAAGTGAACTGTAGAAACGTGAAGGATAAGGTTTCATTTTAAAAAATTAATTGATGACTTTCACTCTAAAATTCGGGACTAGTGCATAATTTGAAGAGAAAAAATTGCGGCGTAAGAGATCTCAGTGAAGTAAAGAATGTCTGCATATTCTTGATCCACTTCTCGGAATTATTCTATTTTTATATTCTCGTTATCGTTGTAAATAGCTATTTCATAATACCTACATATATTTTAAGGTCTGGAGAATATAACTCAAGGGAACTTTACGACACCAGATGAATAGAGAGACGGAAATAAGATTCGCCTGCGTAGAGAGAGAGAGAGAGAGAGAGAGAGAGAGAGAGAGAGAGAGAGAGAGAGAGAGAGAGAGAGAGAGAGTCATCCGAGAATGTGTAATAACAAGTCTCGATGCCAATTACTGTAATTCCCGTTATTAACAATGCCGCTAGACCTTAAGAGGGCCATTGCAAAATGACACATCAGTGTAATCCACCCTTTCATTCGAAGCTCATTGGAGTTATGGGTAAATTTTTTGCCCTTCTCAGTACTTGCTATCAAAGCAACTCTTGGGCTCCGTCTAGTATAAAAAAAAAAGACTTGTTTTCTTAATTGAATGAAAGTCGAGAATGACCTGACCCATGCAAACGGCATCCGGTAATAACAAGGTTCGGCTAACGATTCTCTCCCCCACCCCTCTCGCATCCCCAGCCGTAATCCCCCTCCCCTCCCCTTCCCCCAGCTCTTTAGCAAATTATCTTCAGATTAGTGTTCATTACTAACTTCATTATCGCCTCGTTTGTTTGTACGCTTTTCTTTTTTCCCCCCCAACTTCCCTTCCTGGTTCCTTCTCTCTCTCTCTCTCCGTCTTGCCTCACTCGCCCACCTGGTGTGGGCATAGGCACCGCGCGTGTTGGGCAGAGGCCTGGGTAAAAGGTGCCACAACGCTCTCGTATAAACTTTCACTTTCATGGCTACATTCACTTTTGCTTCACCTGAGACACTTCCCCCTCCCCCTCCTCCTTCCCCCTTCCTCTTCCCCCTCCCCCTCTCCTTCCTTGCACTACCTCTCCCATGACTTGATGTCTCTCTGTCTGTCGTATTTCATTTATCTGAATTGGACCTCATTTTTTCCATCAGGTGCGTTTATTTTATGATAATGTTTCGGTATATTAATGTTTTTTCCCCGGACAGCAACCCGTGTGTGGATCTTGTCCAAGGAGAGAGAGAGAGAGAGAGAGAGAGAGAGAGAGAGTATTTGTGCAAAAAATTTAATAATTTTCGCTGACCATGTGCAAATTTATTCTAGTGTCTTTATAATTTTCTGACCCTGTACAAATTTGTAAAGATTATTCATAATTTTCTGACCTTGTACAAATTTGTTCAGTTTCTGTATAATTTTCTGACCCTGTACAAATTTGTAAAGTTTCTGTACAATTTTCTGTCCCTGTACAAATTTGTAAAGTTTATGCATAGTTTTCTGACCCTGTACAGATTTGTAAAATTTATGCATTATTTTCTGACCCTGTACAAATTTGTAAAGTTTATTCATATGTTTCTGCCCATGTACAAATTTGTAAACTTTATGCATATTTTTCTGACCCTGTACAAATTTGTAAAGTTTAGTTATAATTTTCTGACCATGTACAAATTTGTAAAGTTTATGCATAATTTTCTGACCATGTACAAATTTGCTCAGTTTCGGTAAAATTTTTCTGACCCTGTACAAGTTTGTTCAGGTTCTGTAAAATTTTCTGACCCTGTGCAAATTTGTTCAGTTTCTGTAAATTTTTTCTGACCCTGCACAGATTTGTTCAGTTTCTGTAAAATTTTCTGACCCTGTACAAATTTGTTCAGTTTCTGTAAAATTTTCTCTGTACAGATTTGTAAACCTCCTGTATTATAGTCTGACCATGTACAAATTTGTTAAGTTTATGCATAATTTTCTGACCATGTACAATATTGTACAGTTTCTGTATAATTTTCTGACCCTGTACAAATTTGTAAACCTCCTGCATCATTGCCTGACCATGTACAAATTTGTAAAGAATTGAGATGCCTCGTACCTGAAGACCGGTAAGAGTGAAATCTCATCTCACAGTCATTTGCAAATTGCCTCCATGCCTTGCCCATTATGAATACTAATAGGAAAATCAAAGGAGTTATGTTGTAGATCCCCTGATATGGGAAAGGGAATTTTGTGCGTCCTTCCCAGATGACCTTCCCGTCACGGGTATCAAGGTTGCCCCAGGAGGCTTGCTGCTACTGGTGGTACTCAGAGAGAGTCTCTCTCTCTCTCTCTCTCTCTCTCTCTCTCTCTCTCTCTCTCTCTCTCTCTCTCTCTCTCTCTCTCTCTCGTGGTTTTTGTTCGCCATTTCAGTCAGTGTTCGAATTGACACAAGATCCTCAAAAAAGTAACCCCCTCCTAGGTTTCCAAATATAAAAAAATTTCACCCAGTGGGGGGCATTGCCGTCAGTGCGCCTCATGCGGTGCACTGTAGGCATTACTTAAGGTTCTTTGCAGCGTCCCTTCGGCCACTAGCTGCAACCCCTTTCATTTGTTCTTATAAACTTCTTCCATAATACTTTCCACCCTCTCTAACAATTGCTTCATAGTGCAACTAAAAGATTTTCCTCCTGTTGCACATTTCAAATCTTTTTTAGCTGACAATTTCCGTCTCAGCGCTGAATGACCTCATAGGGTCCCAGAGCTTGACCTTTAGCCTAAATTCTACATTGTGTGTATGTGGAAAAAACTCCATATCTATATCTCTGTAGTCTGTGTTAATATAGCAATCTCGATTTATCAAGTGTTCTTGTTTTTGTGGAGGCCACCTGGAAACGATGTAGGTTACCTTAGTCGCATTTTTATGCTCCCAAAAGTTTGTTCGAGTTGAGCATGAACATTTAATGTCCGTGCATCTCATTTTTTGGAGAGGTTTGTGAAGGTTTAATCGATTTCCCCTAATGGAGCATGTTTGTAAATACGCAGTGTGTTTTGCAGCGTGTTTGTTTAAGGTACGCTTCGACATATTTGGCAGTGACCAAGGTCCTTGACGAGATTCTTAAAATCTTGGGTCGTGTTGGTTTTTTGTGGCCTGCTCATGACACATTGTAGTCGTAAATGCTCGGTTCCCGTTTAGTTCTGTTTGTTAAAGCTGCTGCCCCCTAATATAGTAGGTGTTATCTCTTTAGGAGAATGTTAAAAATCTTTTATTGGCAATGTTATCTCTTTAGGAGAAAAAATGATCAAAGATCATTTGTTACCAATGTTATCTATTTAGGAGAAAGAATGTTAAAAAATCATTTATTGGCAATGTTATCTCTTTAGGAGAAAAATGATGATAATCACCTATTACCAATGTTATCTCTTTAGTTAAATGATAAGAACCACTTATTGCCAATGTTATCTCTTTAGGGGAAAAATGTTAAAAAATATTGCCAATGTTATCTCTTTAGGAGAAAGAATGTTAAAAAATCATTTATTGCCAGTGTTATCTCTTTAGGAGAAAAATTATAAAAATCACTTATTACCAATGTTATCTCTTTAGGATAAAAATGTTAAAAGATATTTTATTGCCAATGTTATCTCTGTAGGAGAAAAATGTTAAAAATATTATATTACCATAGTTATCTCTTTAGGAGAAACAATGTTAAAAACCACTTATTACCAATACTACCTCTCTATTAGAAAAATGTTAAAATATTTTATTGCCAAAGTTATCTCTTTAGGAGAAGAATGATAAAAATCACATAATTTATTATTAAACAACAGTGTTAATTTTAGGAGAAGAATGATAAAAATCACATAATTTATTATTAAACAACAGTGTTAATATTAACACGAGAAAAGGGAATATTAACATGAGCTAAGGACAAGGTTGACAAAATATCTCCAGCCCATGAGGACCCGGTCTTGAGGCCAGGCAGGACTGGGACCAGGCAATGGCTTACGGCCTTTGTACAAACTCACCTTCATCACCCCCTCCCCTCCCCCCCCACACTCATTATAATAGAAGTATCAGCCTCTGCATAAATAGGTGTGGTGAAAGTGAGGGGGCATAGCAGAAGGAGGTACAGTAAAGGATACAAAATCGGTGAAAAGGGTTCATGCAATTGCCCCTTCATTACCAAACCCACTTTTATAGATAAAAAGACAAAATATACAGGTATATATTACGTGGCTTCCTGAGTGAACAAGACAAAATATACAGTTATATATTACGTGGCTTCCTGAGTGAACATGCATTGGTGATACTTGTAAAGATATCATTATATAACAAAATCACACTCATTATGTAAATTTATGATTATCTTTTATAGGAAATATTGCTATGTCCGCCATATTTTTATAGCTTACTATGTCACAACTTTCAGATCAGAGATTCTTCGTACAGTCGTAGTAAAGTAACTAATGGTAAAGGATTAAGGATTAACCGTTAATAACTAATAATTACGAAATTATTATTCATGCATGCAAATACGATAACAGATTACCAATAAGTCTGGAAACGGTACTATAATTCTTGTGATTATAATCACTTTAGAATTTGATTCGTTTATCACACATTACTACAGTTGAAAAATAAGACCGGTTTCGACTTTATTTCCAAGCCATTGACTAAGCACTGATACACAGTATCAGAAGTCACAAATATACATAGTATTAGAAGTCACAAATATACATAGTATTAGAAGTCAGTACTGACGAACATATGCAACCGTTTGAGACTCCAGATCCCCCACTGACGGGTGTCAAGGTAGGAGTGGCCTTCAAAACACATTTGGGTAGAAATCACAACATATACTCCGAAGGGACAATCCGGTAAACGTACAGACCATATGAGGCTACAAACCTACGCCTGTTTGCGCGCTTTGATTAGTAATAATACAGAGATAATTGGCGTAAATGTTCCCACAGATTTTTCGTTTTGAAATTCTCTTCGCGCTTGAATTGCTTGATTTCATTGATGCGCGAAATGCCAGAAATTCCCTTTAAGGTGATAGTTTGAACGGTCCGGTGGACTAAGACCTCCCCATCCCCCAACCTCCCCCCCACACACACACCCAGACACGTTGTGGCGGTTGCAATGTAGGCGTAAGTGAGCGTGTTTTAGAAAGGTTGAAGGCTTGTTGTCGCATGTGCTTCCAAGACCAGTCGATCCAAGGGTAAGGCCTGCCTCTCTCTCTCTCTCTCTCTCTCTCTCTCTCTCTCTCTCTCTCTCTCTCTCTCTCTCTCTCTCTCTCTCTCTCTCTCAGTTTTCAAAAGGCTTTTAACTTGTGTCTCTTTTCCTGAAGCTCTTATTTTTTGGACATGAAGTTCTCGTGACGTATTTATGGATACTCATTTTCTGGTTGAGGAATTTGTTTAAAACGTTCGAGTCTTTATTACTCACTTATGTTACATCATATATATGTGTATATATATACACAAACATATTCACGCAAGGCTATATTATATTCTCAAATATTAAGCTGCAAATTCCTCACAATATCGAATTCACTTCATGTCTTGGAAAAATTTACACCAACTGACATAGACAGAGAGAGAATTTATTGCATATATAGGATATAAAAGCTGGAATAACGGCCATTCAGAACAATCTTACTGTGAGGTGATTCGTCACAATAAAAAATGATTTGTTTAAAATGCCCTTTTCTGAATTCATTCGCTACAAACTCAGCTCTTATAAATATAAAAATCAATATCATCTTTTTCATCATCATCATTTTATGAATTATTTCCTCGGCAGATTAAAAGAGACAGTTTGTCTTGTTGAGAGAGAGAGAGAGAGAGAGAGAGAGAGAGAGAGAGAGAGAGAGAGAGAGAGAGAGAGAGAGAGAGCGGCCGTTAAAGTGAGCGAAGTCACCCGACATGATGATGATGTCATGTCCCAGGACATATATAACCGATCTTCTCATTTTCGTTTTCAAAGAAGAATTCTCACTGGTTGTTCGTGTTGGGGGGAAACGAGATTCAAATGAACGGATTCAGTGCAGTGGACGTTGACAAATGAATATTTCTCATTCTGATTATTTTTCAAATAATTAATTTTGGGAATGTTTATATATATATATTTGCTTGAATAATTAGTCGTGCATGTAGGCAAAGTCTTCGCATTCATTGGTTTTTATTAGTTTTCTGTAAAGGAAAACTGTTGTGCCGGCTTTGTCTGTCCGCCCTCAAATCTTAAAAACTAGTGAGGCTAGAGGGCTGCAAATTGGTATGTTGGTCATCCACCCCCCACTCATCAAACATACCGAATTGCAGCCCTCTAGCCTCATTAGTTTTCATTTTATTTACGGTTAAATTTAGCCATAATCATGCATCTGGCAACGGTATAGGCCAGGCCACCAACGGGCCGTGGTTAACGTTTCATGGGCCGCTGCTCATACAGCATTATACCGGGACCACCGAAAGATAGTGGCCTTGATTATACGATGTACAGAAAACTCGATTGCGCCGAAGAAACTTCCGTCTTCTACTGAAATTAATTACTCTGGTCTGCTGGAGTACATGTTAGTAAACGAGAGAGAGAGAGAGAATGCCTTTTATAATTTCATAACATTGCCTGTCGTGTGAATCATTTTCGCTATTTTTTCACAAATGGTTCCGGGAAGGGACGTAATTATAATTCCTATGGCGAAGAGAACTCGCAGACTTATTGATTAAACTTCGCAGTGCGTTGTTTTTGGGGAGTCTTCTAAAGTGTCCGTTTCCGAGAAGTGATATCTGCGCGCTCTTATGCTGAGATGGCGTGTGGCATTACTCACTCCTTCAGAAGTTATTTTAACGTATGTTCTCCGAAGATTTTGCTTTGCAACATGTTTATGCTGTGCTCATAGCCTACTTCTTTTAGAAGTTTTTTTAACTTTGTTCTGTGAAGTTTTCTGTGCGGTAATGTGCTTATAGTGAAGAAAGAGAGATGGCAATTAATGTATTTTACTTTATGAAAAATGGTTCAGTGGATTTCTGGAAATTACTTGAGTGATAATCTTTGTTGATATGTTTCACGTGTAAGAAGGTACAATGTCATGGAAATATAATCTAACTTTCACCATTAGCTTATGCTGCAGCGGCTGTTAGAACAGCATTCATCCCCTGGCTGACAACTGGGGAGTGGTTTGTGGGAGCCTTGTTCAAAAATTTGTAGAAAATGAATTACAACAGTTTGAGAAAAAAAAAGTATTCTCGTTACTTTCGTTTCTTCCCACTTCAAGAGTTTATATAGCGGAAAAAATGTTATTAAGAACTTTGGAGTTTCCAATTAGATGTTGCCCGTTGGTGAGTTTTTATTTTTTCCGACCAGAGGCAGGGCAGTCTTATAAAACGCAATTCCCCCCGGGGGGGGGGTGATTTCTTATACGCGTTCTTTACTTGTAGTTTCTGTGAGGCAGCTTCTTTCTCCAGTCTTGTTGTGATGTCAGGGAAATATAAGTTTCGAGAAATTCTCTTTTATTTTAACTGTTTATACACAGATAGACATATGAATCAGACACAATTATAATAATATATATATATATATATATATATATATATATATATATATATATATATATATATATATATATATATATATATATATAATCAACATCAACATCATCTTATTTATATATATATATATATATATATATATATATATATATATATATATATATAAATAATGATGATGATGTTGATTTTCATACTCATAAGAACTATGTTTGTAGCATACGAGTGCCGGAGCAACAGTTTGACAGAAAAGAAGGACATACTTTAAACAAATCATTTTTTATTATGACAAATTACGTATGCACGACCTTCAAGGATTGTTCTGAATGACCGTTATTCTAGCTGTAATTCATCCGTCCTTCCTCCGTGCTATTTGCACGAGTTATGCCCTCCTACACACTTTAACCTCTCTCCTCCCTTCCCTTTCCTCCCTTCTACCCCCTCCCCCTTCCCTCTCCCTCCCCCTCTCCCTCCCTCTCTCCCTCCCTCTCTCCCTGTTGCCTTGACCACCATTCATTTGAGTTTGTGAAATGAAAATGGCCCAATTTGTTGGGATGTTTACCGACAGTTTCATTTATTATCCTTTCTGGGGCAAGGCTTCAGTTTGACTGAGGGATTCCGTTTTGTAAACTTGGGTTTGATTTAGATATTCTGTTTTGTCTTTTCTAGACTTCAGCTTTACTTAGATATATTCTGTTTTTGTTTAGACTTCAGTTTTACTTAGATATTCTGTTTTTGTTTAGACTTCAGTTTTACTTAGATTTTTTGTTTCGGTTTTTTCAAGACGTTTTTTCTCAGACTTCAGTTTTTATGGAATATTCTTAGTTTTTGTCCAGTTTCCTCAGAAAAACTCTTAATTTGCATGAATTACAATTACACAGTGACAATTACAATGCAACAGAACGCGTACGGGCCATCCAAATGTTCAAAATAAAAAAAATAAAAAAATCAGTTAAAAGTAAAATACTTAAAAACATAAAAGTAAAAATACTTAAAAAAAATCGAGAGAATTTAGCAACGACCCAAGAAGGAATATTGTAAAACATGTGAGAGGGATTATCTGAGGTCCTCTGCTATGGCTTCACGCTCGATACGTTTTTGAGGGGGGCGTCGCGTCGGGGTGGGTGGTGGGGGGCTAAAGTAAAACGATCCCTAGGAAGTGGACAGAACAACTAGGAAACACCTTGCTTTTGAGATAGGTTTGGTTTGGTCTCTGTTTGTGCTTTGGGCTGTTAGTATGACACACTGGTGTTTTGTGTTTATAAATGTGTGTTTATATATATATATATATATATATATATATATATATATATATATATATATATATATATATATATATGTGTGTTTGTGCATATATATGTGTATATTATTTAGTAACAACTTTTTCTTCATAGTGCACATAATCATATATATATATATATATATATATATATATATATATATATATATATATATATATATATATATATATATATATATATATATATATATATATATATATATATATATTGTATTTTATATTCACAGATATTAAGCCAGAATTTTCGTTTAATATCCAGTTCACCATTTTGGGGAACAACTTATGGCAGAGAGGAATTATAAGCGAATGACGAAGCACTTGTCGCGTTAATCATCGCAGAGGTATTGTGAATTGGACACCGTATGAAATTTGTGGCTCAATATCTAAATGTGAGTTATGCATGAGAGAGAGAGAGAGAGAGAGAGAGAGAGAGAGAGAGAGAGAGAGAGAGAGAGAGAGAGAGAGAGAGAGAGTTATGAAGAAAAAGCGATGTTACTGAGTAATGATTTTATCTTGTAGCGACCTAAATATATAACACATCCACCAGCTTTCTTTTCTCATACCCTGTTTGATTCAACGTCAAGAACGGATTATTTCTTATTTAAAGAATCGTCGAGGCGCAAAAAAAAAAAAAAAAAACAGACTTTCTAATTGCTTTCGCCGTCTTCCAAAGCTTAACTCTAATCGAATTCTGAGAATTTTTATTACAGCTAGTAGACCACTTTCTATCTAAATTAGTGCGTTTTGCCTTGACTTTCAGATTTTCTTCGATAAGCAGAATTTATTTCTGACGCCTTGTCAAGGCAACTAACCATGAATAAGTTTGTCCATTTATTCACTTTTTGTGCAACTCGGGGTTGGGCTACGTGATGGCTTAGGTTCCTGGCTCAAATACGCAGCTGCGCAACGTAATATTCTACCGAAAAATTGATATTATTACCATTATTACTTGGGGAATTAGTTGCTGGTATACAGTGCGTTCACGAGCGGTCGCTACCAGCAGGGATATACCGTAGCCGCTAATGGAGTTGGATCGCGTGGATTTATGTGCTCTGGTACCCGTTTTATGTGAATGATTTGCATGTAATTTTTTAATCCCGATTCGATGCTTCCTCTCATGGAATTTTGTTGCGTTAATTGACAAGCTTCTATTTAGTGTTTGCTTGTTTTCCCAAATGCACGTTTGCGGTCTGAGGACTATATATATATATATATATATATATATATATATATATATATATATATATATATATATATATATATATATATATATATATATATATATATATATATATATATATATATATATATATATATATATATATATATATATATATATATATATATATATATATATATATATATATATATATATATATATATACATACAATATTTTATACATACATACATATGTATATGTATGTGCGTGCCTTATAAACACTTGACTCACTTACGTCAGGGTTGTAGTAATAGTTGTATCAGCTGAAGTATATGGTTTCTACGTTAATTAAATATTTATGGACTTTACACACACACACACACACACACACACACGCACAAGCACGTGACATGGCTGCAAACATACGTAATCTGTATTCCATAAGAAACATTATGTTATCTTAATCAGCTTACTAACAATACAGATATCGACTCCAGCGAGTTTTGTGTGAACTGACGAAAAAGATAAGATTTATCGGAAACGTGGCGCTTATCTCTTCCCAGAACATTGTTCACTGAACACCACAGAAACTGTACCAAGATTAGCAGGGAACGACATATATTTTGTACTTTTTGTTCTCGCTTCTAAAGCGACCAAGAGAAAAAAAAAAGTGATTGCATAAGTGGCAAGTGTCAGTGTGAAGTGCTGCCCATGTTGCATGAAAATCCAGATAGAATATCACTAACATGCCTTAAATATACAGAAGTGAAAAGTTGGTTGGTATGCTTCATGTTAACTTCGTGTTTTATATGAAGATAATTTTGAGGCGAATTTAAGAAATATTGGTTGTCATATATATTGAGTGAGGACAGGAAGTGGTGTACTGATGTGACGAAACAAAATAAAAAGGGATAGATATACTTTTTTGACTTGTCTTTGGCTTAATTGGGTTCGTTTGAATTTTGATGATCTTAAGAGAAATCTTGCTATTCGAAGTGCATTGCCACCGAGCCATGTATTAAAAACTGTTGTTATATTCTGAAGACTGTGATTGACAGAATCTCCAAGGCCAAAATTGATTTTTGCCTCCTTACGACCGTTTGAAGTTCAGAAGGAGAGTTTGCAGTACAGACTTATTCTTCCTCATTTGTGCTCCTTGAATAGGCACGTTCCAGTGCACGTGAGTTTGGACCTGTGAAAATAATGATTAAGAAAAGAAAGACATAATAGAACTGGAAGCTTTGGCAAAAAATTCACTTTCTGTTATTTTTGGGCACCTTCTGGTGCTGGTGTCCTGAGGTGTAAATTCCCCAAAATAGTAAATTATTTATCCAGTAAATGTGAATTTGTAAAAGGGGAAATAAGGCAGTAAAAACTTATTTATTTTTTTTTATTCTTATCATTGGGCACCTCGTAGTGCCTGCGCTTTTCAAGAAGTCGAATTCCAAAAACTTTGTCTTCGCGACGGACGGAAATTTGTGTCGTTAGTGCGTGCTCCTCGACGACGCCGAGACCCCCGGATTATGGATGGCGTTATCCATAGTGGGCGTTTTGCTGACGACCTCTATCTTCGCAGCGTGGGCCTGGGCGTGCTCAATCCGGCGTCGTCGCTTTGATGCGGGCTGGCCGTGGGCGGGTCTCTTCCGTCGCTGCTCCGCCCACAACAGTTCTCTGCCGCCACTATACCTAGGACACGCCCTTATACCCGTCCATTTCCTCGGCGCATCCCGCCCTTGTCGCCGGCGAGGGCGCGGGCGGGGGCCAGGGCCCAGGTGAAGGAATGGGCGGAACAACTTCGAGAGAGTGACCGCCCCAAGCTCCGCCCATCTCCTCCCGCCCATGCCCAGTGCGAGCACGCGGAGGACATGGGCGAGGGCGAAGGGCGGCAAAGACTCAGGCCTTGTTGTCGGCACAAACACAGCTCGCGTTCACGCCCACGGGCGTGGAGGCTCCAGCACCTGGAGTTCGACGAGAGAATTGGAGAAAATTTCACTTTAGTTGAAATATGTACAGAGAGAGAAATCTTTAGAGAGAGAGAGAGAGAGAGAGAGAGAGAGAGAGAGAGAGAGAGAGAGAGAGAGTGTGAGAGAGGGTGGAGAAAATTTTTTAGTTGAAATCTTTATAGTTTTAATTATTAAACTAATATTATCATCTCTTGATTTACAGGCTGCTCCACCCTTTGTGAATCTGAAATAACCATTGGCTGCTATACTTCCATAGTTCCAACCTTTCAATGTTAATCGATACTTATACCTTTCTCATCTCCTCTTCCCATCGTATCCCCTATTCCTCCTCCTCCTCCTCCTCCTGTAAACCTGTCTCTGTTAAACCTCCCACTACAGCCAATTGAAGTACATGTATTGCAACCACTCCCATAGACCCTATACTCGACGGCAAACCCCCCCCCAACTTCTCTCATCCTGTGCAACTCTCAGTCAGCTTTGCAAAGGGATGAGGTTTTGGAGTTGATACTATGCCCTAATAATTGGTAGCTTTGTAAGTGTATATGTAATATTTTGTCTTCTAATGCTAGTTAGTAAATTTTAGTAATTTTTTTTCACATTGGTGCTAGTATTGAAAGTGTTCTAGTGCTTTTATTTATTATATTATATATATGCACATTGGTTTAGCATAGTTCAGGCTGAAGATACTAGTTTGGCTGGAAAGAAGCCCCAAGTGTCCCAGGATTTTTGTTGAAGAGTGCGTACTCATCTCAGTTATATATTTGGATTCTTTGTGAAGAGTTTTTATATTAAAAGTGGAATGAATAGTTTTACACTACGTTAAAGCAGTCCAATGTTGATTTGCTCTACATGTGGTCAGTATGAGTAGTATGTTTAGTTATGTGATTGTCTTAATTGAAACAGCAAAGTCATGCATATTGAATAAGAACACAGGATTAAACTAAATTGGAAGTAGTTCTTAAGTGTTTTTGATATAATATTTTCTATTATATTTTATTAGTGTCTGTATTCATATTTTTTACAATATGTGACTACCAGGTAATTTACCATGCTGTATTTCTCCATTTTATTATTTATTTTGCTTTACTCTTTCTGTGTGTCTTGTAATGGTACATAAATAATTTTTAAATTATTAAAAAAACACTTTATTGGTCACAGTGCACGCTTATAAAAAATGAAAAAAATGGTTTTAGAAAACATCATGAGATAGGAACACATATCTTTAGATACGGTCAGGCTTGCGGTTGACATACCGTCCACATCCAAGCAAATATTTTTACGCAGGATTTGATAGTTGAGGGAACAATTTCCGAGATTAGATTCCAGGTCAGAGTACCGTAAAATAAGAAAATAAAAAGAACTTGAAGGCGATGTCCTGAAATGGCAACCACAAAAGTCGCTGTATTGAACACCTTAAACTAGATGCAGCTGTTTGTTGATGTATATATATATATATATATATATATATATATATATATATATATCTATACATATATATACATGCATACATACACACATACACATACATACGAAAAAGATATCTATCTTTCATTGATTGTAATGTGATGTCTTTCTTGTTAGGCAATAGGACATTTTTTTTTTTATCAGGCCCAGTGGCATTGCAATATTCTCTCCATCCGTCTGTCCTGAAACCTTCAGCCAACCGAAGATGGGCGGTGAAAGTGTGTGTTTGTGTGGACATGGGCGGGGTTGTGGGCGGGGGAA